>NC_139222.1:193078401-193278401 GCF_055691185.1 Crinia signifera | reverse complement strand
TTGCAGTGTAAAAATAAAGCAGTCAGTATTTTCCCTGCACAGAAACAAAATAACTTACCAAAAGCTAAAGCTCTTTGCACATGTTACATTAGCCCCCCTGCAGTGCACATGGTTTTGTCCAGCTAAGAAGGAATTTGCCTCTAAGAGTGAACTAGAATAAGGCCCTCCTAGGTTTCTCCAATGCTGCCGGAACTCACCGATGTAAGCCACTAGTGATCGGAAAAAGTAAATTCCCTATCGCATGGGTCTTCAAACTGTGGCCCTCCAGATGTTGTGAAACTACAAATCCCAGCATGCCTTGCCACAGTTTTAACACTCCCTTATAGAAAAACTGTGGCAAGGCATGCTGGGATTTGTAGTTTCACAACATCTGGAGGGCCACAGTTTGAAGACCCATGCGTGCCTAGGACATTAAAAGGTGTTAAAGTGTATCCTGTAATTTATTGTGCAAATGAAATGGCTGGGTTACCACTGAGTTAATGCTGGAGGGAAATGAAAAGTATTTGGTGGTAGAAAAAGTATTTGGAGCACATCTGTAGGCATTGTGACACTCTATGCATTAAAATGCAAGGAGCCACTTTACATGTGCTGCAGCACTGGGAAAAGGTAAATTGTAATATTTCTCACCTATTGCCAGTTACCCACAACACACCACTGTCACCAACTGCCTTTCACCCACATGCTGCCTTCATCCACTGCTTGTCATCCTCATGCTGCCATCACCAACTGCCTGTCACCGACATGCTGCAGTCACCCACTGCCATCACCCACTGCCTGTCACCCACACGCCACTGTCACCCACTGCCTATCACCCACACGCTGCCTGCTGCCCACTGCCTGCCACCCACTGCTTGTCACCCACTGCTTGTCACCCACACATTGCTGTATCCCTCTGCTGTCACCCGCATGCTACCTACTGCCTGACACCCTCATCCTGCCATCACTCATACGCTACTATTACCCACTGCTCGGCGACCATCAAATGATTTCTCCTGGACTCACAAGTATAACTTAGTGGAGACTGACTTATATTTGCAGGCTCCAGGATGGTGACAGGACGGGCGGCTGACATTATGTGACACATTGCATCATGGCCACATTTGCATTGGAATGGCCAGCGTCTGCATGGGGACGCCCATGAAACGGTGGGCATACCAATGTCCCATCACCGCCACTGCCCATCTCCCATGCAAGCGACATGCTGACTGTGCAAGTCGGCGAAGGCGCCGCACAGCAGCCATATGCGAATATGCGCATGCGCAGCACTTCACCATCAGTCCCCGATGCAACCCCCCCCCCCCCCCCCGGGAACCGAAAGAATTAGAACAAGTGTGTATAAACATTTCAATAACATATAATGAACTGCTTTAACACTGCAAATCCATTCAACATTATAAACACACATCAAAATGTAAACTCTGTAACTACCATATATATACTGTAGGTTGCCTGTATATACTGGGAGAAGCAGGGTGTACAGAAGCAGATTTTGCTGAAAATAAGTTAGGTTGAATCATCATCACACAATACATGTTTTCATAGAGACTTGAACACAATTGGTAACTGGAGAAGCTGCAGAGAAAATGTAATGCTCAGTTTTCTGTTCCCCATTAGTCCCTCTGGGTCCTAAATGTTTTGGGAACAAATGTGCCCTGTTTCCCAGTACTACAACATGAAGTGCTATGGAATGAGGGAGAGGGATGTTTGTACTGTTTGAAAAGCTGAAACTTTACAGATTATATTTAAGAAATGGCATTGCTGCGATAAGCGTAACTGTGCTTTGCATGGGGCTGTCTGTAAACCAGTTCTCATACTAACAAAATAAAGAGCAATTCATGCAATTATAAAACATGATCATTTAGCTAAAATATGTGCTATGTACCCTAACTATGAATGTAAGTGTGGCAGCTCAGATGTCAAGCAAAAGGAGAAAAAATTTATTAAAATCATATCCAATTGTATATAAAATAGCGTAAAGGTCCATACACACTGGGCGATTTTGCCCAGCGTGTATGCCGACAGATGATGGGGAAAATACACATTGAGCGTTTTATTGATTTACCCCAGTGTGATTTACCTATGGAAAGCCATCCACCCTTTCACAGATCTGCTGGTAATTCCAGCAGGTGAGTGGCCAAGCCAGGGATGGTGCAGGAGCGCGCATAATCGCTCATCGTTGCCTTGTTCACACTGGGCGGCTTTCGAGCTGAAAGTCGCCCAGTGTGTATGGGCCCTAAGGAAATAAGATAACATTTTGTTATTGTAAAAGAACAAAATTGTAAAACAACAAAATTACAGTCTAGGTCACAAGAAATGCAATTTAACAATTTTGCTTAAATTCGTCAATTGCCGCCGGGAAAAAAAACTATTCTTCATATGAGATGTCCTTGACCTGATACACCTATGCCGTTTTTTCGATGGTAAGAAGGAAAATATATGATAATAAGGATGATAACAATCTTGAACAGTGTTATTTCTTTTTCACTGACAATTCCTAATAAAATACTTGAGGACTTGTTCTACGCCCAGGGCCGGCGCCACCACTAGGCAGGTTTAGGCATTTGCCTAGGGTGCCGGCCTCTGGAGGGCGGTAGTGAGCTGCATGCCAGCAGCAGCAGCAGGAAAGCTACAGCAGCAGCAGATGAGCAGGAGAGCCGGGGGAAGGAACTCACAGGTTTTCGGTGAGTGAGCATTACACCCCCCCCCCCCCCGAGCAGCACGGTGGCAGCATCACACTCCCCCCCCCCCTTCCCCGGCAGCATAGTAGCACTCCCCCCCCCCCCCCCCCCCCGGCAGCACGGCGGCCACATCGCAGACCCCGACAAAACCACCCCCCCCCCTCGGTGAGTGAGCATCGCACTCCCCCCCTCCCAGGCAGCACGGCGGCAGCATCGTACCCCCCACCGGAAGCACGGCGGCCACATCGCGCACCCCCCGGTGGTCAAGCGCCGGAGCACCCCTGCCGCCTGGGGCGCTCCGGCCCTGTCTACGCCGGAGGACCCCCATAAGTACAATTTCAGGGACAGCATAAGGACGGATGGAGGTTGTCCTACCTACGAGTGTGGTGCCCCAAAACCCCATTCCAGGGCACCAGGGGTTAACATTAACCCGCATCCCCATTCCAGGGCACCAGGGGTTAACATTTTCCCGGGGCTTCGCGCCTCAGGATTGATGGACAGGCAAGGGGAGAAAGGGATTGGCTGGAGGGAGGAGAAAAGCGAAGAGGACGGCTAGAAGGTAAACTCACGTGTGTGCAGCCTGCGGCGTGGGGCAAGAAGGACGGCGGCGACTCGTGTGCAGGAAGAGGAGAGAGAGACGGCCCGGGCAACCAGGAGAAGGTGAGCGGGAGAAGACCCCAGCCGGCGGCGTGCAGAAGCAGCCAGCAGCACCCGACCAGAGACGCGGCGATCCTAGTGCCGGCCGCGTCACTCAGCAGGCGATGAGACGGAGGCCTGTGATGCGCCTCAGACGCCGGCGGAGATGACCCGGGGACGGACTGCCACAGCTGCTCCCCACCCAGCGACCGGAGATCCGGTGGAGCCACGGAGTGCGGCAACGCTGCGCCTGCAGCGCCCCCACTAGTGTGCCCCCGGTGAGGAGGACAAGGCCCAGCTGAGACTCCCGCTTCAAGGAGAAGACGGCCGCTCGCGACGGGCAGGAGCCTGCACCAGTAACCAGCCAGTCAGGTACTCCTTCCCAGCCCTGGCCCATCCAGCAGCCGGTTCCCAGTGCCCGACCACTTAGGCCGGGGGACCCTTCCCCGTGCACACACCGTCAGTTGGCGCCTTGCTGTGGACCACCGGGAAGCAACAGGACAAAGCGACCCACCTGCCAAGGAGGCCGCTGTAGGTGGGCCCTTTATAGCCCCACAACCACCTGGGACCCAGCATTATAGGGGGGGGGGGCAGCATTCCTAAGGCCCCGGGACCCCTTTCAGGATTTGTTGTTAGGCAGTTTCATTTTTGTCAGGGACAAGCGCCATCTTGCGCCTATACCAGAGACTGCACCCCTAGTATCAGGGAGAGTCCCTTCTCAAGGGCTCTCTGGGACTGTTCTGCCATTAGGGATCCATCGTGGGTCTCACTACCTCGGACTTTTACGTCTCAGTGACATTCTTCAGGAACCCAGTGTGCGGAGCATACAGACGGAACCCTATTGTATGCAGTATTGGTATGCTCATGATCATAATTGTTATGTGCTATGTTAAATGTTTCATGTGATATATTTATGTGTGACATTGAAGGTATAGTTTGAGAGAGGGAAATACTGTGTTGGCGGTACCAGTGAGTCATAGTGACCTGGTGGTAATAATTAAGCGAGGGTGTTTGACCCGTAGTAAGCCGCATGGTACTTGGAACACAGTAAGTGTCCGCAGTTACGTTAGGTTTGTGGAAACTAGTATTCTCTGATTTATTGCCGGTATCAACGCTGCTGGTCAGGTCGGAGCCAGTCAACCATTTGTAGTAACTCTTGAAAGTTGATTGATTGTTTATTGTGTCAGCTATTGTGCCTTACCTTTGCACTATTCCTCAGCCGAGGGGGTCAGTGGCCAGAGGTTGCCCTTACTCCAAAAATAAACCTGAGTTACTCTACTAAACAGTGTCCCTTTCATTGAAGTGTAGTCTCCTGCCCACCGGACCACGGAAAACCGGAAGAACCTGAAGTGCCCCGAAGACGCAAGGTAAGGGGAATCCGTTCCCTCCGTGCACCGGCCACCACACGAGTAGTATATGTATGGGTACTTGTGTATTTTGGTGGCGCCCATTGCATCGTATACCATAACGCATGCGATGGTATGCGATGCGACGCGATGTCGTTAGTTAGTGTACGATGGCATACAATTTTGAAATTGTATGCCATTGTACATGGCATACAATGCCATACGATGCGATTAAACATTGTATAAGCACCCTAATGGGTGCTTATGCTATGTTAAGCACCCTAATGGGTGCATACAATGTTAAATGCACCCCCACGCCACCCCCCCCACTATAAACGTGAACCCGAAGCGTGGCGAGCGCAGCGAGCCCGCGAGGCCGGCGGTACGTGTCCTACGACCTTTTCATACCCCCACTATCCACGTCGGCGTGGAGTTGAGAATAGAATAGTGTGGCGAGCCCGAAGCGTGGCGAGCGCACGCGGATACCTGTGAAGCCCGCGAAGGGACGCGTTTACCTGTGAAGGTATCCGAGTGCGCTCGCCACGCTTTGGGCTCGGTGGCTCGCTGCGCTCGCCACACTATTCTATTCTCAACTCCACGCCGACGTGGATAGTGGGGGTATGAAAAGGTCGTAGGACGCGTACCGCCGCCCCTCGCGGGCTCGCTGCGCTCGCCACGCTTCGGGTTCACGTTTATAGTGGGGGGGTGGCGTGGGGGTGCATTTAACATTGTAAGCACCCATTAGGGTGCTCAAAAGCACCCTTTAGGGTGCTTATACGATTTTTTAATCGTATAGGGGGTCAAAATCGCGTTGCATCGCATCGGGTACATGGCATGCGATGCGATTCGTTCATCATACGATGTACATCGGGGGCACCGCTATAATACACAAGTACCTATGTATGAAAGGGCTCTGAATGTGTTCTGGTGTCAGTGTGTTTATTTTACTGTTTGTATTGTTGTGGAACTACAAGTTCCAGTGGGGCCTTTAATGCCCCGCATGCTGGCACTTGTGGTACTCTGCATGTGGGGGAGGCTTGCTGGGACTCATAGTTCCACAGCAATATACAATAGTTTATTCTTTCTTTCTACAATCAGCCCGGTACCCACAGCCCAGGGGTACCGGGGATAGCCCCAGGCCTTAGCCTGGGCAGGTAAGTTCTTGAGGGGGGGGGGGGGGGCTTATTGGGTGCGGGACCTTATATAATAAGTGTCCCCCGGCTGTGGCATTACCCTGCTGGCTGGTTGGGCCTGATGCTGGTTCTCAAAATACGGGGGACCCCTACTCATCTTGTCCCCTGTATTTTGGGAACCAGGACCGGCCCTTGGGCCTGGTGCTGGTTTTAAAAAATACAGGGAACCCCTATGTAAATTGTTCCCTGATTTTTTAAAACCAGGACCGGCGCTATGAGCCTGGGGCTGGTTACGGCCATGGAGGGGGACCCCACGCCATTTTTTTTAAAACCTGTGATCTAATCAAGCAAAATAAAGAGCGGTAACTGCAAAAAGAGCACTGCACCCTTAAGTTGCAGTTGTTATAGGGAATTTCATAGCAGTCAAAATATTTCACAGTCAAAAATATTTGCAGCCTGTCCAAGGGTCTAAACATCAGTATCAATATTAGGGCAAAGTTATTATTCTTGTGCCAATTATTGTCTGCTTGAGACTGTCACAAAATATCTGTTGTTCTAAGCACCTCAACTATGCCCTGATTAATAGGATAAGGATTAGTGTGAGATGTGTGGGCTTGTTCAAGGTTTGATTTATCGTAGTTGGCATGCACCTCTGTGAGCGAACTCTAACTTACCCTCATCTCTCTATGGCTCTCCCAGACCACAAAGTACAGGTTGCTTTACTGCGGTTATACAGAAATTGGTAGCACATTTCAAATGTAAACCTTTCAACAATGGTGTAATTCTCTCTCCTGCACACTTTGGTTCACCAAATCTATACACAAGTCTGCAACTTGTGTCCATAGAATCTAACTATTATATAACTGTCAATCTTGTGTGAAGCAGTGATCATATGCATATTCCAAATGCATTCTAGAACTCCAAAGACCAAAGGCATTTTCTTTATATTTGTGTGCCCCAATCACATGAAAATGCAGTGGTAAGTTTAGAGTTGTTTTAAACTTAATACTACATTTTATTATATTTATTGTCACCCGCTGCCTGTGCACTGGGTCAAAGTTCCAACTGTAATTCCTGAGCTCTGACAGCTCCATTACAGTATAGTGTGAGTGTTTTATGATATGAACAACTGCTCACTGTGAGACTAGCTTTTCCGTTCTAAATGCATATGCAGACTTAGTACAGGGAAATGTGGATTAGGTTAGGAGCATGTTTCCCACCAAACTTATTATTTATTTATTTATTAACAGTTTCTTATATAGCGCAGCATATTCCGTTGCGCTTTACAATAGCAGACAGTGATACAACAAAACAGGGTATTTACAGACAGTCAAAATGTAGGAGGGCCCTGCTCGCAAGCTTACAATCTATAGGGAAATAGGCATTGATACATAAGGATAGATACTGTATTCTTTATTGCATCGATTCCACTAGAACGCAAGGTTCTATGACTGGTTCTGGAATTTGATAAGCTTGCCTGAAGAGATGAGTTTTTAGGGAACGCTTATAGGTTTGGAGACTGGAGGAGAGTCTTATTGTGCTTGGGAGGGCATTCCACAGAGTGGGTGCAGCCCGAAGAAAGTCCTGCAGTCGGGAATGGGAGCGAGTAATGAGTGTGGATGAGAGACGCAGATCTTGGGAGGAGCGTAGAGGTTGTGTTGGATGATATTTTGAGATAAGAGAAGATATGTATGTTGGTGTAGTTTGGTTTATGGCTTGTAGCATTATTATTTTATTTATTTATTTCATCCTGCCCCAGGATGAAAATACCCTGATTTGCAGATATCCATGGAGGGGGTGGGGCTAAAATTCTGCGATTATGAGATTTTAACCCTGCCCCTCCTCAGAGACTTATTTAAACGCCACAGTCGGGGGGTGGAGCGGGGGTCCCCCAGAATCTGGGAGGGTTGCCCACCTTTTCAGGGGGTGAGAAGGGAACCCGATTTTTGGGAGCCTCCCGGCCAGTAGGCAACCCTGACGCACACACACCTTCTTAGGTATGCATAACATGGCTGCAGGAATGTATTCATAACACAAATCGAGAACAATGTGTGACTAGTATTGATTTGCATAGTACAAGCCCTAAAAGTAGTTATGCCCACTAGGATTCAGGTGTATTACAGATGAAAACTCAACATGGTGAATGTGAAGATTTCAGACTTTAAAAAAAATTTGTTTTATCAGCGGGTCTCCCGCGAGGGGACGCGGATACCTGTAAAGCCCGCGAGGGGACACGGATACCTGTGAAGCCCGCGAGGGGACACGGATACCTGTGAAGGTATCCGCGTCCCCTCGCGGGGCGCGCTGCGCTCGCCACGCTTCGGGCTCGGTGGCTCGCTGCGCTCGCCACACTTTCTATTCTCAACTCCACGCCGACGTGGATAGTGGGGGTATGAAAAGGTCGTAGGATGCGTACCGCTGCGCTCGCCACGCTTCGGGTTCACGTTGATCGTGGGATGGCGTTAACAATTGGGGGGGCTTTTTCACACTTCAGGGTGCCTATTTGGCCTCTGTGGGCCATTTAACATTGTTCCCTATGGAAAATCGGGTCAATTGGGACATTTAACATTGTTCCCTATGGGAAATCGCGGTAATCGCGTTGGTCGCATTGCATGCGATTTTTTGGTCGCATGCGATGCGACCAACGCGATTTACATTTTAACATGTATTTCTATGTAAAATCGCGGGCATCGCATCGGTCGCATCGCATGCCATTATAATGGCATGCGATGTACATGCGATGCCCGCGATGGGCGCCCTTCTAGGTAAAGAGTACAATATATTATAATTTGTTATTATTTAATAAATATTCCCCCCCCCCCCCTACATGTGTGCTGTTTCCGATTACTGTAATAGTGAGATGTGCATTTATCTTTGGTTAACAGAGTTATGTCCATTGCTTGCAGTGTAAATGTTGGTCAGATAGCAACAATCGAGTTTGCAGCATATATTCTAGTATTTTGTAATGGCCCATTTAGGCAGCAATGCTTCCAATTGACCCTGTGTAAAGAGTGTAATTAATCACTAATGACTAGAGGAGTGGATTGTATTGTGGTCAGCTGTGAGTGTTTAAGGTGCGGGCGTACTAATTGGGCCATCCGAATGCCTAGCGCATGAACCAGTGCTCTCCGAGAACTGAAACTTGCTTATGGATCGCGTGTTGGTTCGCTTGCACTCGGTGTCCGGTCCGAATGCACGCCTACCACTGTTCGTGCACTCCCATGTGTACACCCAGATTTACGCCCAGTTTTGCCCACTTTGAAACCGCGCCCTTGTGTACGCCCACATGACGCCCATGTGACGCCCATATGTCCCGAGGGAGTTCGGTGCACATTTGTAGACGGTATTGGTGAGAACGAGTGCGCAGACACTACGTTGCACATGCGCATTGCGTTGGCCCTAAATGAACAATTTAATTTCTGAAAAAAGTTCTGTGAAAAATAAATGCACTACAGAAAACAAAAAAATATATGATCAACTGGACCTGTCCAAGCAGCACAATCAATATTTGTATCACAAAGATGAAATACATTGTAGTACTGTATGTATGAGTGCACAACAACAATACAGTTTACAAAAGCACTGTGTCATACTATTGATGGAAAGGGGTGATTACATCACAGCAAGAAATCACTAGGTGATTCTCAGAACATATTGTTGCTTAGGCAACTGGGAGGACATCATAGGTTGGCTGAACCAATATTTAATGGTAAAATTCACTAGTACCTATTAACCCCTTCATGACAGAGCCAGTTTTTGCCTTCCTGACAGAGCCCTTTTTTTCAAATCTGGCATGTATCACTTAAGTGGGGATAACTTTTTTTTGCTTTTACTTATCCCAGTGATTTTGAGATTGTTTTCTCGTGACACATTGTACTTCAAGTTAGTGGTAAATTTTCGTCGATACAGTCTGTGTTTTTTTGTGAAAAATACCAAAATGTCGTAAAAAAATGGAAAATTTTGCGATTTGCAAAATGTTAAATTTTCTGCTTGTGAGACAAATAATCTTACCACTCAAAATAGTGAATAACTAACATAGACCATATGTCTACTTTATGTTGCCATCATTATTTCAACCTCATTTTCATTTTTTTGGACACTAGGAGGCTTCAAATATGAATAGCAAATTCTCAAATTTTCAAGAAAATTTCAAACTCTGATTTTTTTAGGGACCAGGTCAGTTATGATGTGACTTTGAGTGACTTGTATGTGAGACACCCCCATAAATGATGCCATTTCAAAAACTGCACCCCTCACAGTATTCAAAACAGCATTTTGGAAGTTTGTTAACCCTTTAGGTGTTTCACAGGAATTAAAAGAAAGTGTAGGTGAAATTTCCAAATTTCATTTTTTTTGCAGATTTGCAATTTTAATACATTTTTCTAAGGAACACAGTAGATTTTACTAGAGAAATGTGACTAAAAATTGATTCCCCCAATTCTTTGGTTTTCATAAATATCCTATATGTGGCCCTAGTGTGCACGGTGACCAAACCACAGGCTTCATAATAGAAGGAGCACCTACTTGATTTTGGAGCCTCCTTTTTATGAGATTATTTTTTAGGCACCATGTAGGTTTCTAGGCACCATAAGATGCTAAAAGTTAGGTACCCCCCCACAAGTGACCCCATTTTGCAAACTACACCCTTCAGGGAATTCATCTAGGGGTATAGTGTACATTTCAAACCCCCAGGGGTTTCACCAATTGTGGTACAACTGGGCAGTGAAAATGAAAAAAAATAATTTTTCATTTTCACAGCTCAGTTGTATCAAAATTGGTGAAACCCCGGGGGGTTTGAAATGTACTCTATACCCCTAGATGAATTCCCTGAGGGGTGTAGTTTGCAAAATGGGGTCACTTGTGGGGGGGTTCCACTGTATGGGTGTTTCGGGGGTCATTCAACCAGAATCTGTGCTGCAAAATCCAAAAATCACTCCTTCCCTTCTGAGTCCTGCCATGCACCCAACTGGTATTTTTTGGTCACATGTGAGGCATTGCCGTACCCGGGAGAAATTGGGGCACAGATTTTGGGGTGCTTTGTCTCCTTCATTCCTTGTGAAAATGAAAAATTTTGAGCCAGATCTGGATTTTTGTGTAAAAAAATTTAATTTTTTACACAAAAATGCAGTTCTGGCTCAAAATTTTTAATTTTCACAAGGAATGAAGGAGACAAAGCACCCCAAAATCTGTGCCCCAATTTCTCCCGGGTACGGCAATGCCTCACATGTGACCAAAAAATACCAGTTGGGTGCATGGCAGGACTCAGAAGGGAAGGAGTGATTTTTGGTGGTGGAATGAATGGCGGGTGCTATGTCGCATTAGCAAGACCCCCGAAGCACCAATACAGTGGAACCCCCCCACAAGTGACCCCATTTTGGTCACCAGCTTTGGGAGGGGGGCTGGCGCTGCGGCTGGCGGGGGGGTGGGAGGGGTGCTGGCGCTGCGGCAGCCGGGTGGGTGGGAGGGAGGGGGGCTGCCGGGTGGGAGGGGGGGGGGGCTGGCGATCGTTGGTGATCGGTGCGGTATACGCACACACACACACACACACACACACACACACATATATATATATATATATATATATATATATATATATATATATGTGTGTGTATATATATATATATATATATATACACACATTTGCACATTTTTTAATTTTAATTTATTTTTAACTTTTCCAGCAGCAGCATGATGCTGCTGCTGCTGCTGCTGCTGCTGCGGGGGGGAGGGGGGAGGAGGGGAGCGCAGCGTGCGCTCCGGACGTAGCGGTGGAGCCGCTGGAGCTGCTGCTGCTGCCGGGTGAGTGCCCGGCGGGTGGGAGGGGGGTGCTGCCGCTCGGTGGTGATCGGTGCTGCACCGATCACCACCGTTTTCTGTGTTACCGAGCGGCTTAGCCGCCGGTAACACAGGAAACGCTGTGATTGACTGTTCAGATTTGAACAGCCAATCACAGCGATCGCCGACCGGGGGGGGCACCCCTGCCCCCCCTGGGCGACGAGGGGGGATGTCTGCTGTCAGGGACAGCAGACATCACCTAACTGTCACTGCGTCTCTAGACGCAGTGACAGTTAGAAGTCATGACGTATATATACGTCAACGGTCGGGAAGTACTTCCCGACCATGACGTATATATACGTCAAATGTCGTGAAGGGGTTAACAGGCTGCATTCTCATTAATAAAGGTTTAGACTAAAAAATGACAGTCACCTCCTTCCGTAGCCAGGTAACGTTCACAATGAAATAAGAAAATATCAAATAGGAAATAGCACCGACTGAGAGATACACATTGTATCCTGGCATTTAGGATGCCATCAGTCATAATATTGACCTTGGCATCCTGATAGTGAAAATCCATACATGGGCTCAAACAGCATTCTAACCCACTCCTGTACCCCTTCCTTCTAGCAGCCTAACCCTATCCCTCCCTACAAGTGCCCAACCTGCACCCCGCTTAAGCATAAGACCCCCCCTATTTGGCTGCTAGCCAAATATGTACCTTGTGTCACACCGTAGTGTCCTATATCTGTACAGGTTTTACTTGCTACCAATCTGCCTGATGTAATCACCAAGTGGCGCCGCTGAATGGCTGCCTGGGTGCTGTACAGCTTAGTAAATATATGTTCCCCATGTCCATGTCGCTCAATAGAGTACATCTAGTATATATCTGTACGTGTCCTATATCTGTACTGTTTGACTTGACTACCTATCTGGCTGGTGCATTCACCATGTGGCGCTGCTGAATGGCTGCCTGGGTGCTGTACAGCTCAGTAAATATATGTTGTCCATGTCCTTCATTAGAATGCATCTAGTGCATATCTGTATGTGTGATGTATATCTCTACTGAAAATTGTTGCTCATCCTGATAACCCTTTGTATTACAGTATGTGCATTGTTATTTTTAATGTCTGTAAAGCGCCTTGAGTCCTGTTGGAGAAAGTGCGCTATATAAATAAAACTTACTTACTTGCTTACTGAAAGCCCAATGGTTGGATCATCTCCTTACTAATTAAAAAAAATCTGACAAATTATTGTGGGGATTGACAGAGAAATGGACTCTATTGAAGTTACTTTAGATATTTTACCCAAGCCTAGCCCTCTCATATCCAAGGTATTACATTCTGCACAGCTGCAAGAAATATGACATTTATTTATATAGTTTCTATTTCTCCTGGTCAGATAATGCACATGGACATTTCTGAAACCATAGAAGCCAAAAATGTAAGGAGCCTTTTTATGCACAATTTTTGGCATTGTCCAAAGATAGTGAACTTTTTGCATAAGATACAATGGTATATTAACCCTTTTAGGGAAACTCTGAGCCAGCCCTAGCACGTAAATGAAATATAACATACACGTGCTCAGTCATTGGTTCACAGCAAAGCTTTAATATTCTTCAGGTGGATTAAGCTAAACATTTTCATACAGGTTTTACCAAAGCCATAACAATTATTATCATAAGTGTAGAGGCAGCTTGTATTTTACCATGGAGTGCTGAGAATAACGCTCAGCTTTGCTTCAAAGCTCTCAAAAAGCCATTATTAACGCATTCTTGGAATTGTTTGTTAAATCTGATGCTTGTACCACAATCTCCATATACCAGTGTAATATGATGGGTGGTAAAGCAAGGGAACACGTATCTGCAGATAATATCTTCAGAAACCCATCACACACAGTTTTGCAGACTCTCATTTGTATTGTACAAGACAGTACATTTAGCGTCTGCGCGATCTAAGATTAGAAGCAATAAAACAGCATAAAAAGGAGAATGAGAAGAGCAGGAAGGACAATGGAACGGAAAGAATTTCTCCACAGGCAGCATCTGGTGCCCAGATAAGTATTACAACTAGACACTGGAACATCAATGCTACAATTGGCACTTCCAGGAAAACTACAACTAGAAATCTAACAAAATAATCATTTTGAACAACCTGGACCAAACAAGGTATTAAAAAAAAGACTGTTACAAATAATTTTTCGACATTCCTATTATTAAGTACAGAAGATCTCTTTAGAATAATGCTTGGGAAAAGCCAATATGCGAAAAAAAACAAACATGATTATGGTTGGTTATGGCCAGGGCCGGTGCAAGGCACCGGAGCGCCCCAGGCGAGTCGGGGTGGGGGTGCCCCGGGGGTGGGGGCGAGGTGTACCTGTTGCGCCATCTGGGGAGCGGGCAGGGGGGTCCATGCTTGCGTCTGACAGAAGCCTGCAGTGGTGTCCTTGCCGCATGGGTACCTGCAGCGCTGTGTATAAAGCTGGTGGCGGCGGGGGGTCCCTGCAGTGAATAAGAAATAACTAGCGCTATGCGGCGGCGCGGGAAGCGCTTCTGCTTTGAAAACACTGGCCGCATGCTGATTGGCTGAATCTCAGCCAATCAGCGTGCAGCCAGTGTTTTCAAACCCGGCAGCACTTCCCGCTCCACCGCATAGCCCGGCGGATAGCGCTAGTTATTTCTTATTCACTGCAGGGACTCCCCACCGCCGCCAGCTTTATACACAGCGCCGCAGGTACCCACGCGGCAAGGACACCACTGCAGGCTCCTGTCAGAAGCCGGCATAGACCCCCTGCCCGCTCCCCAGTAGGCACAGCAGGTACCCCCTTTGCACGGGGGGCGAGGGGCGAACTGCCGCCCTCCAGTGGCCGGTGCCCTAGGCAAATGCCTAGACCTGCCTAGTGGTGGCGCCGGCCCTGGTTATGGCGTAAATCGGTCATTCCCAAACTTTTTTGAATGACAGCACCCCTAGGCCAAAAGGTTGTTATGGATAAATTCTGAAGTAAATATACAACTGCATAAGTTTTGCTTATATACCATCATAACAGGTTCAGGCTCCAACCAATCAGCTCCCAACTGCCATTTTTCAAACACATGACATTTAGGGGCTGATTCGTCGGAGCACCATCTGTTATGTGCAATGAGTTTTAAAAGTCATCACATATGATAAAACTCATCGATAAACCAGCCCATTAGATGTTGAATAGCAGCCAAAGATTTCAACCACCAAAAGTATTAATGGCAACATAAGATTATAGTTGAGAAAAGGAGGAGAAGAACATGTTGCATTAAACATTACATAATAAACATCTGCAACTCCTTTCATTTATCCAAGGGGCATCACTAACCTGGGTGACACCTGGTGTGTATAAAAACTCCATGTGCACACAGCTAAAAAGGGTTGTGCCCTCTTGTGAAAGGGGTGTGGCCTCACGGACTGACCCCCATTTTCATCACTCTAGGGGTCCCAGATATATTAGGCTGCTTCCAGAGACTGTCTTGGTAGTGTTGGCTGCTACACTGTGAATGGAGCCATGTGCTGTTTGAAGTGTTGGCAGGTGACACCCGGGGCAGTCCGCACTATCTGAAACCCGTAGTAATGCCACTGCTTATTCCCACTCCATTCCCCTTTCCATAACCAACACTTTTTTCATCTATTGCTGTAAATCCCATCTTCCTTTATGTACCTATTTCTTTCAGGTGTACAGCATTTCCTTTCCATCGGTCTAGACCAGACAGAAATGAAACCTAAAGACCCAACTTTCTCAGTCTGTTACCTAGTTCACCTGACTCATCTACGATGTTACAATACATGTCTTGGACTCCTTTAAACAGTCAATGGGGCTGATGCAGAGGTGGACACTATAGCTACAGCCGCTACATCTCTGTGCTCAGCATCTGTACTAAAAAATGCACAGTTTTAATAGACACCCACTGCAGGAGTCTGTGATCCACTGCTGTGTCCAAAGATTAAGCAACAGGTCAACTTAATTAATGCAGGTCATTACTGAACGTGGTAAATGTTATTGGAGACCAACGCGCCTCATTCAGAAAATGTACAGTACATATACAACAACCGTGGTCACTTAATAAAACTATGTATACACTCTTAATTCAACCACTGTGAAAGCTAATGCTTTATGCATGATTACACATGGAAGTAAAGCTTTTCTGAGGGGCACCTGCAAATGCATTTATTTTGTATGCCAAGCAAATGTTCAAATATTGATGGGTCACTCTGTAGGGGATTTGGTGCTGCTCAAACTAGAAGGTGACCAAACCTTCATTACAGTATGTTACTGAATCATAGGGTTAGTAGAGCACAAAACGTGTTGATGCTTTGTATTAGAATGTTGAAGAATTCTGGAAAGCTGTGGACATATGATGTGATTCTGTGTATTGATTTGACTATATATTCAAAATCGAATAGAAAGTCAGTCGGAATCACACAGTGTTCAGCCACATTCATTGACGATGCATGCCCCCATTTATTCAGTACAGGTTGAGTATCCCGTATCCGAATATCCGTTATCCGAATTATTCCAAAAACCATACATTCCAGAAAGTGAAGAAAAATTATTATTTTTGCTAAAAACTCACTAGGGACAATTGTAACAGCATCACTGGGGACATGATATGTAACTGGCACTATATATGTGCAAGAAAATGCTTGCTTGGCATTCAAATTCAGTATCTGAGCTAGTACACAAATTTTGTTTCATGTTTTGAAACCTTGTTTTTTGAACAAATAAAATATATTTATGTGCATTTCATGTATTTGATGTGTTTATACAGCATAAATGCAATATACCTCAAAATACATCATTAAAATATTAAAATATTCCGAAATACGGAATAATCCGTTATCCAAAATTCTCCTGGTCTCGAGCATTTTGGATACGGGATACTCAACCTGTATTGAATAGAAAAATAGACTGTGCAGGAAAGTCTATCTTGACTATCTCGCCTGTAGAATGTATTTGGCCTGCCTAGGGCCAAATTGCAAGACAGTCTAAATCTAAAGTACTGTACATCTAAAGTGCAGTTAGCCAAAATCGAATAGTCAAAATCGAATTATAATACAAAGCATCCCCAAGAGCAGCGCTCTATTAACCTAATGATTCATAAGCAAATATTCAACCTTCTTCATTATGAATTCATAACTCATGCACATGTGACGTCACTAATGCCTAGAGAACAGAATGGCCTGAATTCTCATTGGTACTGCCCACATAATGGCTTCTTCAAATGTAAACAGGTGTAGAGAAGAAGGTACTTGTATACCTTCACAGCTCCCATCGCATGGCATCGCATGCCATATGTAGTGGCATGCGATGGCATGCGATGCTTCCGGGTTTTTTATGCATTTGTTATAAAAATCGCATTGCATGCGATTTTGATCACAAATGCATCCAAATGCATTTAAATTAGTAGCAAACATGTTAAATGCACCCCAAATGTCATTTTTCACACTGTACCACCCCCACTATCAACGCCAACCCGAAGCGTGGCGAGCGTAGCGAGCCCCCGAGGGGCGGCTGTACGCGTCCTATGACCTTTTCATATCCCCACTATCCACATCGGCGTGGAGTTGAGAATAGAAAGTGTGGCGAGCGCAGCGAGCCACCGAGCCCGAAGCGTGGCGAGCGCAGCGAGGGGACGCGGATACCTTCACAGGTATCCGCGTCCCCTCACGGGCTTCACAGGTGTCCGCTTGCCACGCTTCAGGCTCGGTGGCTCGCTGCGCTCGCCACACTTTCTATTCTCAACTCCACACCGACATGGATAGTGGGGGTATGAAAAGGTCCTAGGACGCGTACCGCCGCCCCTCGCGGGCTCGCTATACTCGCCATGCTTCGGGTTGGCGTTCATAGTGGGGGTGGTACAGTAACAAATGCCCTTTGGGGTGCATTTAACATGATTTTAACACATGTCAATGATTTCTGTGAAAAATGGCATCGCATCACATCCCATGCGATGGCATGCGATGCAATGCGATTTTTTCCTATACGATGCCCATCGTGGGAGCCGTGATACTACGCAAGTACAGAGAAGAAATATACAAAACAACTTACAAAGCAAGTTGGATGGTATTTTTAGATCAAACAATTTTTTTGAACAAGAACAAAGTACACATATGCAAGAAAAAAGACAATAAAAATAAAGAAATCTAACTCACTATGTTCATGAGGGTGAGGACATAGTTCTGCACATGTTCTTTTCCATGGAAACGCACAACGGAGTCATCTACAGCCAGCAGCACCTCTATGTTATAGTCATCCTTTTGGGCATGGCGCTTCTTACGTTCATTTTCCAACAACCTGTCTCGCATTGAATCCAATGCAAAGGGTAGGTCGCCCACCTCGCTTTTTGAAACTGAAAGAAAAAACACACTGTAAATTACATGAAGTAATGACCAAGGTATGGGTACTTTTCCCGGGAGCTGTACACTAGACTATAGTTTGTCAATGCATTCATATAGCCTATTCTGTCACAACACAGAATGGTGGCTTTAGCCTCACTAGTCCACTCCTGGACCATACTGTAGTTAGCTTTCTTCCTAATGAGAATCAAAGAAGATATGAAAATATCAGGACAATATTCAAAATCTGTTGGTAAGATGGAATACTATTACATGACAAAGATGGAATACTATTACATGACAGCTGAAGGTGAAAATATACTTTTGGAACAATTCAAAAAGCATTGAATGTTGATGCCAGGGCGAGGACAACTGATCAGTCTAGCTCAGTCATTGTAGCTAGTAACAGCTCTTCTTGTATAGCTATTTATTCTTGTACCTCAAATGAAAGACTGTAATAGACACTGGAGCAGATGTATTAAGCCTTGTGAAGTGATAAAGTGGAAGGTACCAATGCACCAGCCAATCAACTCCTGTCATTTTTCAAACACAACTGATTGGCTGGTGCGTTATCACCTTCCACTTTACAGTATCTTTACTTTATCACTTCACCAGGCGTAATACATCTGCCCCACAGTCTGATATTTCAGCTAGTAAAAACAGGAGTTAAAAGCCAACGGGGCAGATGTATTAACCACTTGAGTGGTATGCCCGGAGATTTTCCGGGCTCAGCTGCGCTGCCGCAGTGGGCTGTCCCGGAAAATCTCCGGGCATACTACTATTATACAATAGGTGCGCACGCGCCAGTGGTGTCCAGGTGTGCACCACTGGCGCAGCACCTCTACAGCACACCCCAGGGACCAGCTCCAGTCCCCCCCTGTACCTTTGCTCCGGTGATCGGTATGCCGGAGCTTCCCTGACCCGCCCGCCAGCCAGCCCGTCACTCATTTTACAGTGACGTCGGCGGCATGCTCGGGTATGGTCGGCCAGGCTCGGGGGGACTTGGAAGCGCTCAGGCACCCGAGTCCTCCCGAGCCGCGAACATCCCCCAGCCTGCAGCTGATGTCACTGCTAAATGTGACAGGTGGCTTAGGCAGGGGGAGAGAGGGTGCAAGGAAGCTCCGGTGTACTAATTGCGGAGCCGAGGCGAGGGGGGGGGCTGCTTCTAGCTTTCTGTGGGTTTTGCTGGGGCAGGATAAACCTGCCCTGGTAGGTTTGTCCTGCCCCAGCAAAACCCACCACTCAAGGGGTTAAGCCTTAACAAGAGATAAATGCAAGGGTGATAAAGAGAGATAAACGTCCAGCCAATCACCTCATAACTGCCATGTTACAGGCTGTGTTTAAAAAAAAGTCTGTACTGTCCCATTGTCAGAGCTTCTGCCCTGCAGCGTTTTGCTGGATGGTGAACCCTGGATGCCGTAGCTGTTCAGGGTCTTGTTGTCCGGCCGCTGGTGTGGTGGAGTCTCCTGTATGCCGAAATGCGTAGGAGATCACAACACACACTAATCCAGATCACTCCCTAATAACAGGAAGAAGATCTGTAAACATCTGCGGCTAAACATTGAGCAAACTCCGGCACCCGGGTGACGTCATCAAGGACACGCCGGGAACAGAAAGCCGGAGCTCAGAAACCAGCGAAGCAGGGAAGTGTGGCTTCCCCTCCATGTGCACAGAGAAAGACTCCACCACACCAGTGGCCGGACAAGAAGCCCCTGAGCCAGCTACGGCATCCAGGGTTCACCATCCAGCAGAACGCTGCAGGGTAGAAGCCCTGACAACGGGACAGTACGGACCCCCTGATAAGTGGAATCCATTCCGGCCGGCGCCATCCAAACGTGAGTGTAACAACCACATCTACACCACACAATCAATTCTGTTCGAGCCGCTGACATCCACATCAGACTAACATTACCAGTGGGAGGTGACGTAGGCACAGGCCTATGAGATTGTAAAGGTGTCCATAAGATCACCTGAAGCCACACAGGCTCTCTCATAGCTCCCAACTTTCTTGTGCCCAGACTCGGGACACTGCTGAAATTTTGGGGGGGGGGTGGCCTAATTTAGGGGGCGTGGTCTGTACTCGCGGCTCTCCCGCGAGGCCACGCCCCCATTTTGCCGCTATGGGGGCATGACCCAGAGGCTCTGTGAGCCTCTAGCCATGCCCCCAGCCTGGCTGCGGGAATAGACGTTGTGCGCATGCGCACAGCGTTTATTCCCTGCTGCTTAGCAGCCGACAGGGGGGACTCCCAACAGCCCCCCCTCACCGCGGGACACTGACGCCCGCGGGTGGGACAGTGGGACAGTGGGACAGGCCCTAATAATCGGGACTGTCCCGCTAAAATAGGGACTGTTGGGAGGTATGCTCTCTCCCACTGAGATTACCCCACTACAGGCTCTCTCCACATAAAGTACCCCACATAAAGTACTCAGTGAAGTGAGTGTGAAAACACAGATGAATCACCATAGAAACGGAGATCAGAAAGAATATAGGCTACCCAGCCTATGGGATTGTAGAGGCGTTCTCCGAACTGCCTGAAGCCCACCACCGCTCCTTTCTGACCCACTTTTTCAGACAATTGAACAGATACTTCTGAACATTTTTCACTGCACATCACACAGAGACCGTAGATCCCACACAAGGGACCTATGGAGATAAAGGAATCCTCTAGAGGATCGCCTGAACCCCTGTCGAGAATCTCACTCCCAATGCCTGTGGAAGTATATGCTCCAGCGAAATGTGGTAATCTTGCAACAAAAACCATCTATCTATCGATCGATCTATCTTTCCAGTATATGCAGCTATAGTGTTACAAAGTGGTCACGATCTGCATTTGTAAAACTGCTCAGAACTTCTGGGTAACTGATAATAAAAGAGTGATTGATTTGGAGCTGTACCGATCACACAGAACTGTAGGTATTTTATCATTCTTTACTATTACATGCACCGGACCCTAGGATACACTGCTGTGTTCCCAGTTCATACAGCTCAACTGAACTTCTGCACTCTGGATGGCCCATTATGCAATATGTAGAACGTATCCATGTGTATCAATGCCTATTTCCCTAGATTGTAAGCTTGCAAGCACGGTACTCTTCCTGCTTTGTCTGTCTGCCACTACAGTTTATAGGTAATTGTTAAAGACTGAATAAATAAATACATAAATAAAACATCTGCTCGTACATGACAAATGATTGAGAGAGGTGACCATAGCTATAAAGTTGCCACTGACATTGAAAAAAGTCTTATTAGCTGGGCAGGATAAAACAATAACGTGGTTTAAAGTATTGTCCTGGCCACAATCGCTACTAAAACTTTTGGATACCGTTGGGAATATTTTCTGAAGCTTAGCCAGAGTGACTTTCTTTATGGTGACACATTTTGTGAAAGGTTTATCTTTTCAATTCATAAACAAAAAGTTGTTTTCAGTAACAAAACAGGGAGAGATACTGTCGAGACAATGATCTGCAGAGCCACTGTCACATGCATTTGTAAATTGTAGAGGTCATTAATGTCTATGCAGTGAATTGGCCCCAAGCCGGCTGCTCACAATATCACGTAATCTCTGCTTTGTTAGAATCTTTTGCCCAACTCCTGGATCTAACGCTGTACACCACAGGAGAAGAAGGGAATGTAGTGTGCTCACCAGCCTCCAGTCTGTTTTCTTTATTCCCATATTATAATCTCTAGATGAAATTGTCAAACCTAGAACACATTTAGGGACCTTAAATAGTGCAGGTACCCAAGCTAAGAGATTCACAGTTTCCACCAGCAATATAAATATGTGAGAATGGCTATATCTGTATTAAGATTCACAATTTGTATTTGTTTTCCTCCCATTTGTACAACAGATCTGTTTTTTTTTCAAACGTTTAAGGTGTTGGATGACGGTGTCGGAGTATTCATTTATACGGAATGCATCATATGGGATGTGTCAGAATACCGATGCTGGCATCCCGAAGGAGGGAATCATAACAGGGCTCAAGTAAGTATACTTACCCTGCTCCCCTAACCCTCCCTCCCTGATCCTAACCCTCCCTCCCACAGCCTGTCCCTAACCCCTCTCCGCTAGTGTCTAATAATAACCCCTGTACCCCATCACATTACCCTAACCCCCTATCAAAGTGCCAATTTCTGCCCTCTCACAGCTAAACCCAGCCTCTCTCCAGCTTTCCCTTATCCCATCACAGCATACTTACATTTGGCATCCCGGCAGTTGGGATTCTGGAGTCGGCATCCTAATCAATGTCAGGATTCCGCCACTGGTCTACCGGTGGCAGTTGGGAAACCAGTGTCGATATGTGAACTCCTGCTTCCCAACTGCCGGGATGCTGAACTCATCCCATTTAGTAAAATCTGTTCCCATATTCTGTAAAGTATGTAAAATTACATGCTGCATATACCAATATTTACAGGAACTAGTGCACAGTGATAAATGGAAGACTCTGCATCAAATGGAAGAGAATAAAAAAGATTGGCCCAGCAGAAGGAGAGAGAGGTGCTCAGTCAGTACGGTGCACAACATCTGGCATTATTGCGCTTGCTTGATATTGGTTTCTTCTATGCCACCATAGTTATCTTTATATACTGCTTAAACAAATGCTTATACAAGTATGGGACTATGTGGAAAAATAATCTGTACAAAGGCAATATTATTGATTAAATGTATATGTACGAGTTGAATACATTTACGCAATCAGAGGTCTTATTACCTTATTTATTGAACAACCCTCGTATTACATGGTTATTTTGATTTGTTGGTGTGGGGCGGTTGGGATTTAAGAAAGAAGTCAACAAAATTAATATAATGGAATTCCACGCTGAATAGGATTTCATACACTAAGAAAAATTACAATTTATATAATTCAAGGATACTAATGCCACAATGTATGCTACTGCTTGCAGTAACTAGTATTGCTATATTGTAAAGAGTCAAGTTTGTTATCACATTATTATTATTAATATATTACCATTAGTTTCTTTGGTACTGCAATGATTTACTGTACAATCACATCCATTGTTATTTTAAATCTTAAAATGAACAGGAGGTAATGTCAAAAGAATGGACACCCGCTGAGTATACTAACATTTAACCTTACAGACCTTAACTTAAGTCTTTTTATAGAAATCTTTATACTCCTAAATGATTTAACTGCAGATCAATGAGCTCTTCAGCTCAATCTGGAGCAATGTGGCTGTAATCTGTGATCCCTGGGGTTTATGAGTCTAGTATATAGATTCATTTTGAATTGGGGTTTCTTATGAATTACTCATTAGCAAGTTTGTATAAGGGCACAGCATATTATTTCATTTAAAATGGAATTGATGATTACTATTAATTTAAACGAGCAATAAAAGTACCAGGAGCAGTTGTACTAAGCGTTAAAGATAAAGAGAGATAAAGTACCAACCAATAGTACTTTTCAAACACAGTCTGTAACATGACAGTTAGGATTGGATTGACTGGTACATAATCTCTGTCTACTTTACCACTATCCAAGACTTAGTATCTTAACCCTAGCTATGTAACACTTGGCGGGTATTCAGTTAGCCCCCCCCAAATTTGTCTAAAAAAAAAACTGATTGCATGATTTTTAAATTAAATCCCTTTTTTTCATACCAGCCCTCCGTGTTTTATTGCAGCTCGGAGTGTTGCTTATAAATATATATAGTATATATAAACAGAAAGATCAACAACTAGAACAACTAGAAAACAGCATGCCAATCTATTCTGTGGGGAGAACAGACTCACAGCCCACAAATCTTGTCTGCGGTACAGTACCTTCATTGTGCATGCCCTCTTGGCTTCCGAAGTTATCTTGTTGAATAGCAGATCTCCTGTAGACCACATGTGCACGTCCATTCTCCTCCTCACCCTGCTGTCCTCTTTCTAGAGGCTCAATGAAGAATTCGCTGCTGTCTGTCCGGATCAAGCCAGCCTGGAACAAATACATTGCTTATAATTAACATTTCTTCTATATAAATAGAAAGCTAATTATTTTCATTATTGTATTTTATGGACTACATTTATTGCTCATTGAATGCGGAACATAGGAAAGTCTGTGATCAGTTAGTATAGTGAGAAAACCAATATCTTTCTAGAAATCTGTGTACATGTGGATCTCTTAATCTGTGTACAGCGATTTGGCTAGTAAAAATCTCCTACAAGGTTGACCAAAATCGAGCCATGTGTACACTGCAGGCAATAGCAATGTGCGGGCCCCTTGGCGTTGCTATCGCCAGACAGAATAAACTGTGCAGGCAAGGCAATATTTCCTAAGCCGCACATCTGTGTGTATTTGGCATATAGCCAGATCACACATAGGCCCTTATTCAGATCTGATTGCAGTAAAATGTGTTTGGAAAATGGGCAAAACCATATGCACTGCAGGTGGGGCAGATGTAACATGTGCAGAGAGAGTTACATTTGGGTGGGGTGTGTTGAAACTGAAATCTAAATTGCAGTGTAAAAATAATGCAGCCAGTATTTACCCTGCACAGAAACAAAATAACTCACACAGATCTAACTCTCTGCACATGTTACATCTGCCCCACCTGCAGTGCACATGGTTTTGCCCATTTTTCAAACAAATTTGTACTGTGATCAGATCTGAATAAAGGCCAGAGTGAAAATCCTTTAGTCAAAATTGACAGCAGCCTGCCTGTCTGTACACCCTTTTAGACATATGGATCTCATACATTGCCCCTTTAAAACATCAGGCAGACTGGCCAGGAACTTGCCAAAGCTGGGCAGGCTGTTACATTTACCCTGTAGCATCAAATGTGTCTATAGTAGGGGGCTTTTGGTGACATCAGTCACTAAATCAGCAATTAAAATTGTGATAAATCATTTTAAATCATACACAAGTTTTTGACATACAATTAGCCAATATTATGAGCTTGCCCACCAAATGTCATTGTAACCTCATGTATGTCCCTAAAATTATAGGGGTTCACCTTTGGGGTGCTGGGTACCCCCAAACTGCCCCATCCAAACCACCCCTGTGCACCACACAAATAAAAGCATAGCAGTGAAGCATTAGAGCATTAGGGGGGTATTCAATCTGGACCACTGTTTACGACGGGGGAAATAGCGGTGAACGCCTATTCAATGCTGTCTTTCCCGACAGCATTGAAGAGGCAGATCGACAGAATGGGCCCGACATTAAAAGCAGTCGGGCCCGTTTTGTTGATTTCGGCCGTGAATTGTCGCGAGCGTGGCCGAATATCGTCAATCCAGGGACGTTTACGCAGACACGCCCCCTTGTTCGCCAATCTCGAAGTGGGACATTGAATCGCGCCTGGCGATCTGCAGTTGAACAAAACGAAAGCAGGCCAGGGTCATGGCTGTCCGGCCAGATCGACAGTCGTGATTGAATACCCCCCTTAGTATTAAAAAATGAATAGCAGTGAAGTAACAGAGTGTTACGTAAGGGAGAGCAGCTGTCCAGTGTTAGAGGGGTTCAAAAATGTGTGAAGGTGTTACATAAATAAAAAAACAAAACTGTTAAATGTTGGCACCCCAATGCATCCATTGAGATGGCCAATATGATGCTCCAAGTCAGCAGAAATTGCGGCAAATGCTAAAAAACACTATATAAAACACATAGATGGAACAAATTAGGAAGAGGACAAAATATACTAAAGCTATAAAAAGTACAGTTTGTAAAAGAGACAAAAAACCCAGGTGGTGAGAGGGAAGGTGACAGAACATTGTTTACACACATTTGTAAAAGTAGAATAGGAAAAGTATTGATATACAGCAAGATGAAGTTTGTTGGACATAGTGAAGGAGACATAAAATGAAGCAGAGGGGATAGATATACCCTACTATAAGTACAGTACAAGCCGGTTTACTACAGAAGAGGTGATACTCTCAAAAATAAAAACACATATGTCAATGAGCTAAGATGGTATACATTAAGGTGTAATACCCTGGACAGATGTCTGAGTTTCACATCAATAGTAGGGTCATTAGTGGTCATTAGTGAACTCACAAACACATGTTTATTATTAGAGTAAAACAAATTACAAGACACAAGGAAGCAGCATGAATTTTCTGCTGGAGATCATGCCAAAGACATGTAATGGATTCTATGGCTATACATTTGGTGTGGTGCAGGTCACCTTTAACAAGGTGAAAAGATGGTCTTACACTAAACACTGTACCCAACTATGGCCCTTATTCTGATCGGTGCGGCCGGATCCGAATATGCGGCCAGGACCGTACGTCCGAAACCCCGCCTTCCATACGGATCGCCAACTCCGTCCGAACGCGGTAAGAAGCTGTCCGAACGGACCGCATGTGTATTTCTCAAGAATACACCTCCTCCATCTCAGGGAACCTCCCCCATCATTCGTAGGTCGCCCCCTACACGTGCGTCATGACCGCATTACCATACGTACGCCCAGCGTTTGCATGGGAATGCCCATGAAACGCGGGGTGTAAACATATGGTAATGAGCCCAAATAGCCCTTCACGCCCCTCTCCACCCCCTGTTCGTAGTGTACACATTTCATGCGGAATTTGGACGTGCGTTCCGTTCACACATGCGCAGAGACGCCTCTGCACATGCGCAGACACAAAACATCGGCAGCCCGAACGCACGCGGACATTACCGCACCAACCAGAATAAGGGTCTATATTACAAAACTGTACAACAAACGGTTCCCTCTTTTTCATAGAAAATTTGGACATATTACACATTGCCTTTCATATTGTGTTATTTAAAAATTAAAAGTTACAAAAATGAAAATAAGAAAACAGCAGTAGCACCAGTGCTAGTCACATAAGCAAAGCAAAAATGTCTGGCTGTAAAAAGTCAGTACAACTATAAATGGGCAGTCGGCAAGGACATATGTATAACAGATTGTATGGGAGATTATCAAAGCTTGAAATAGAAATTGATAAAATGCTAAACAAAAACACTAAAACGCTAAATGGCAGCAATTCATAATCGGCGAGCCATCAGAGAAATTAACCATGTTGAAAAGTACCGATTTTCGAAAGTCCAAACTGGTAATCGGGATTTTTAAAGATGTTTCATTTAACAGATTTCCAGACCTGGCCACTGGGGAATTGACGCATGGCTCCAATACATCTCAGATGTACAGTGAGGCTAATTCAGTAAACCCTGCTGATTAGCGAAAAATGCTAATTAGTAAACTTTGCAATCACTACACAGGGAGGGCCTGGCGTGCGGGCTGGTCTTACCCAGTTCCGGGTGACTCATCGTATGTAACACGTGGAGTTATATATTTGCTATTACTCACAAAACTACAACTCATACTGCTAAAAATGTTATGTTATTTTGCTTTGTTACTGATCAGTAACTAAATGTAGGATAATCCTACCTATAGTTACTTGCAGGGCTGCCAAAAGTGGGGGGGGGGAGCAGGTACTAATAATCTGAACCCGGGCTTGTGGAAGGGGCCCGGCGGGGGGCCCTGGTCTGACCCCGTCAGTCCCTCGCGTGCGGCAGCAGCACACAAGTACAACATGTGGTGTACTGACAGCAGGCTCAGCATGAGCGTCTCACTGACAACATGAGAGCTCGTGCTGAGCCTGCTGTCAGCACAGCACATGCTGTAGGTGTGTGCTGCTGCTGCTGTTCAGGGCTGGCAACAGAAATCTTGGGGCCCTGTACAATTATATTTCTGGGGTCTCCCCCCTCTTCTGCATGAGCCTCATTTAACCTTTCGTTGCTCCAGATTCTGCTTTCATGTGCGGACTTCTCTCATTCTCAGTTCTGCTGGCCTGGCTCCTGGCTGCTGCTTCCTGCTGTCTCCCGCAGCTTCTGGCCTGTCACTTTCACAAAAGAACGCTGAGCACTACCAGCAGGCAGATCGTTCACAGAGTGCGGAACAGACGACTTGCGCATGTGCAGTAAAAGTACAGGAGCCAGAGACTGAGGCCACAGCGCCAGCAGCAGGTATGGCTGTGCACCTGCGGCCAAAGGTCGTGCACACACAGAGAAGAGAAGATGGCTCTGAGAGCGGAGCGGCAGGGTGCACACAAAGTAGATAGCAGTGGCACACAGTGAGTCAGTGAGACTCAGCCACACACAGATGGTGCACAGTAGATGGCCGGGCCACGAGGGTCACTAACAGGCCAGCAAGTACAGGTGGCTGTATTGGGGCATGGAAGCTCTGGGGCCCTTCAGATCTCTAGGGCCTGTCACACTTGTCCCCCTTGACCCCCCTGTTGCTGGCTCTGCTGCTGAAGGGGTGGGGGTGGGGGGATAATAACACTCCCCCCTCAACTTTAGAGGGTTTTTTCACTCTCCCCGTAATAATTTTGGGGACGTTACCTAATCGCGGGAGGTGGCCACACCTCCCACGATTAGGCCATGCCCCCAATTTTACCGTGGCCTGGCATTCCTCTCAGCTGCCCTGGTTAGTTGTAAGCTGCCAGTGTTCTTTGATGTGATAATGTTATTCAATATGTTTCAGCGTTTTCTCACAGAATAAATAAATATCAAAACCACTGTCTTGGAATGCTTGTAAATGTGTTTTCATATTGTTGTAGTCACCTATTACTAAATGTAAGTGCAGCCTTAAGAACAGATATACTGTGGTGCGATAGTTCCCATAAAATTGTCTCAAAATGGGGCTTACTTGAAGAAAATGACAATACAATTTGTTAAACTAGAACATAAATTCAACTTATGTGGCTACAATTAGAAGGTCATTCTGATTGGCCTGCAAAGCTGCAAAATTCCCACCACACAAAAGCCCGCATGCTGCCCGCACGCAGATATCACCCGCACGCATGCGAATGGATGATTTGCATAAACATCCATTCGCAGCTTGGGTGCGGGGCAGAAGTCATTTGATGGTTGCCGACCATCGAATGATTTCCCAAGTGCTCACAGATCAAAGTTATTCTCTGCTGACTTAGATTTGCGGTGCGAAGAGGGTGGGCAGGTGACATCTGGTGACGTCAGCTGCCTAGCCCCGGGACTTGCTTCAACGGTGAATTGCCATGGTATTGTTCACATGGACATGACTGCAGTCTGCATCCACACGTCCCCTGCGCGCACATGCGCATAAGTGAATAAGCACATGCACAGTCCATCAACATCACTCACCGTTGCGAATTCGCAATGGTGAGGATGAACTAGAATGACCTCCTTAGCTTCAGGGGTGGCATTTACCACAGCCTTCTGCCAAACAGGACATTTTTCTCTCCTAAGGTTACAACATTTATGCTTGTGCAGTTTAAAAGTCATAACTATGGGGATTATTCTGGTTCAGTCCTTCTGGCAAATTCCTTCTCAAATGGATAAAACCATGTGCACTGCAGGTGGGGCAGATGTAACTTGTGCAGAGAGAGTTAGATTTGGTGGGGTTTTACTTCAGAGTGAGATCTATATTGCAGTGTAAAAATAAAGCAGGCAGTAATTTCCCTGCACAGAAACAATATAACTCACCCAAATCTAATTCTCCATGCACATTTTGCATTTGCCCCCCCGCAGTGCACATGGTTTTGTCCATCTAAGAAGGAATTTGCCAGATGGAGTGAACCAGAAAAACCCCCTATGTTCTTGTATAACATAAGTATTTAGATACTTGTATGAGGAAAACAATGAAGCGATTACAAATGTGGGAAAACATTCGGTTAACAAAGTTGCAATGATTTATAACTTTCATGCCAAAACACCTATGTATTATGAATCTCATTATGGGGGAGATTCTCTATACTAGAAATGCGGTAAAAACCCCGATATCGGGTTTTTACTGCATTTTGGGATGCACTAAGCATCCCCCGCCGGGTTACCGCGGCGGGGGGCATCGCCAGAAAAATCTGGCGATGCCCCATAGAAGCCAATGGGCTTCTACCGCATTCCCCCGCCGCCCCGCAACGACCCCCCGCCGCCCCGCATCGCCCCCTCCCCCCTCACCTGTGTCCGGGCAGCACAGCGCAGTGCTGCCCGGACCTGTGACCTCCTCCCTGCACTGATCCTCTTCTGGGTGCAGGGAGGAGGAGAGCCCAGCGCAGCAGCAGCAGCGCCGGGTGTGTGAGGGAGGGGGGAGCCGCCGGGACCTGCTGGGACCCGGCGACTCCCACCGCAAAGGACAGCTCTTAACGCAAGAGCTGTCCTTTGCTATAATTATCGCATATGTTACTGCATATGCGATAATTAAATATGCGATGGGCGGCGAAGGGGGGCGGAGATTCTTAGAGAATCTCCCCCTAGGTCTGTGACTACAAGCTTACATTTATGAACTGAAAATAAGGAGCAAAAAGCAAATGTAAAAAAAACAAAAAAAAATCCAGTCTAAACAATTATTGTAGTTAAGCAAAACAGCTAGGTAAGCCAAACCATTAAGCAAACCTAGGTGGATGCATAGTATGACATCGATTTAATATGACCTAATACGTACACAAAAAACGGTTTTTGGAAACAGTAAAAAAGCAGGGTCCTACCCGTTTCAGACCCGTTTTTTTTTAAATTAATTTATGGGGGGGGGGGGGGGGGGGTCGGGCGGCGCGAGGCTGCCCAGGTGTCATCTGTATAAATTGATTCAGCCAGCATTTGCCGTTTTCACGTGTATCGCTTTCACACCGCAAACCTGCTTTAGACCAGGTATTTAGATGCGGTGTGAAAGGGGGTAAACTGCCTCTGACCCGTTTTTAAAAAAAAGTTTTAAATACCTGGTCTAAAGCAGGTTTTGCGGTGTTAAAGCAGCATAGATTGTACTATATTTTGAAAAGATTGAAAAGTGAGACCTATATAACATTATTGTCAAAGTAATTCCCAGAATCATCAACTTGACTGGAGCACTGTGACAGCGAGACACCTGTAAAAAAGCTTAGATTTGGCCTGTTACACAAAACAATAAACTTCATGAAGCACAAATTGCATCCATACATGGACCATGCACTACTTTCAGATGGTCTACATTAAGTCAAAGATTGCCTGAAGTGCTTTAGGCTTTTAAAATAGCTGCTGTTAGCTAACATGAGCATTAAGCCAAGACTTGCAGTGTCTGTAGTGTTCCTCTGCAGATTTCAAACCCATCATCTGCTTGAGATTTTAAAATGAGCCACATGTCCAAGCCATTATGATTGCGCAATAGTGTGTTACTGTACTTTACATTTGACATATACTGTAGATATATGTATTTACCAGAAAATGAAATTACAGTAAAGAGTTTTAAATCCACATTAAAGTAACATACTTTTTAGAAGCACAAAACCCCACATTTTAATAGAATTAAAGGACACGTTTTCATAAAGAAAAAATATGCTATATTTATATATTTATATGTGCAAATTTTAACAAAACTCTAAGGCTATTATACTTTTGACAGCTTTAATTTACTGCACGGTAAAAATTGCCTAAAACGGTATATTGGGTTATCCAATTACAGCCCGTTTTCATTGAGTGGTTATCGGGTGATAACACATGGATTCCGGGATAAGTTTCATAAACCATGTGTTATCGCGTTAAACTGGGGGTTATTGAGGCTAATAGGATAACCCCAGCCAAATCCAGTCCTTAATGAAAAAATATTAGAATCAAACTGATGGACATCGTAATGATGTGAGCAATAAAGAGATTATCAAATCACACATCTATTTTAGTTTGTAGAAATTTACCAGATTTGAAATAAGAAAGTGGTAGGCAGACACATAGGACCGTATTCAATGTGGCCGGCGAGGGGGTTAAACGGCGAGGATCACCAAAAAGGGCGTACACACGGCAGGCGATTTTGACTATATAGTTAAAATCATGTAGAAGGTTAGTAAATATCTCACGATTTTAAACATGCAGCCAATCCCGATGCGTGGCACCGCTTAGTCAGTATCGCCCAGAAAAATAGACTGTGTATGGAAGGCAATGTTGACTAGATCACAGACTATAACAGGGAATATAGACAAAATCGATTAGTCAAAACTGTCCACTAGCAAAAAAAACGCATCATGTGTACAAGCCATAAGGGATATACACACACATTGAGATTTGTGCTAAGCGATTTAGGGTAGGCAATTTCCCTTCAACTTCCCAGTGTCTAGATTGCCCATACACACATTGAGATTTGTGCTACCGTAAGTGATTTAGGGTAGGCGATTTCCCTTCAACTTCCCGGTGTCTAAATCGCCCATACACACGTTGAGATTTGTGCTAAGCAAAAACAAAATGTTACTTTAAATAGATCGCTTTTGCTATAGCTATTTCTCTACACATGTAGAGATTTGAACTCACTTGCTAAGCGATTTAACTAGATCTGAGCTGGCGATAGCAACACGTGGGACCGTGCATCACTATTGTTATAAGGGGTTCACATGGAGCGATTGGGCTTAACTTCTAAGCGATCTAGACAGATCGCTTTACAAAACAGCTTAAAATCGCAGCGTGTGTATGCCCCTCAATGCTTACAGATTTCATTTAGACACAAGGTTCTGATGAAACTATGAGTTCTAATATAAAGCAGGTAATCTGGGGAGGAAACCTCACACGTTTCTGCCATAGACACAATAAGAAAGTTCCCTCCCATAATTGTCTGTGCAGTCACATATTCCACAAAGTTCTGATGGAACCTAGCATTTAATTTAATGTCCTTATTATTACATTATGCTTATTTAAATAATTAGAGTCTATGTAGAGTAGCATTAAAGATAGCAATTTACTAGTACTATTAGTGTCATCTATGGAAGAGATGTTATCCTATATCATGCATAATGTCACATAATGTTGCACATGGAGATAGTTATTAGGGAGGGTAGACAAGATACTGTAGTAGAAGTCATCTGTTGGACATCAGTGATTTACATTATGCACTATAATTCTTGGCTAAAACATGTACTTGTACTGTAGGTGATCACAAAGGCCCTTATTCTGATTGGTGCGGCCCGATCAGAATATGCGGCCAGGACCGTGCAGGCGAATCCCCGCCTTCCATACGGATCGCCACCTCCGTCCGTACGCGGATATGTGGCGGTCCGCATGAAAGTGGACGGGGATACGCCTCCTCCATCTTGGGAGCAGCCCCTGCATTCGATGGTCGCCGAACATCAAATGCAGGGCCGCACGCTCCACCAGCGCCCGCCAACCTAGACCACACGGACACTTGTCCGTATGAAATCATGTATGGGGGCGGGCAGCTGACATCCGGCGATGTCAGATGCCCCCCCCTACACAAGCGTCACGGCTTCATTACCATGCATACGCCCAGCGTTTGCATGGGAACGCCCATGAAACGCGGGGCGTATGCATAGGGTAATGAGGCTAAGTAGCCCTTCACGCCCCTCTCCGCCCCCTGTGCGGCGTCTAAAGAATAGGTTCGGCGAAACCGCTTGCACATGCGCAGAGTGACCTCTGCACATGCGCAGTGGAAAAACATCGGCGGTACGACCGCATGCGGAAAAATCTGCACCGATCAGAATAAGGGCCAAAATTAGCTGTACAAGACAGAAACATTAGTAACAGCATATGGCAGTGGCTCTCAAACTTTTTTTTTTATGATGGCACCCTAGAGTAAGATATTTAACAGCATCCCTAGGGGCGGGGCTTGATGACGTCTAAATCAGGCCCCACCCCCCCAAAGTGCTGCGAGACTTTAAAAGTAGGCAACCCTGGCCTATCTGAGGTACATTCAATAGCAGCCGGTATTTACCCTGCATGAAAAAAAAAAAAGGATTTGAATTCCTAGAAGTGCAACATGAGTTGTTCAAGAACAGTTATCAATTATATTTTCGCGTATGTCTGAAAGGTGTATTACTTCTCTTGACCCGCCCCCATCCCCCTTTTTATTTGCTGCCAAAAAAATAATAATAATAAAAAATAATAAAATATGCAAAAGATAATAATACCACCTATAACCCGACACCTTCAGTTCCAGCAGTTTGCCCTACTATCTGTTTTGCCCGCAGTGCCGCTTCACTCCCTCCGCACTGCTACTGTCACCCTTCACCATCAGCGCTGCTTTTCTCAACCCCCAACCTGTAGAGTGACTCCTCCATCTGCAGCATGACTACCTCCCTCCCACTGCCCCTCTAAAACCCTCCCACAGTCTACGTTCTCACTGGCACCCAATGGTTCAGATTGAGATAGGTACTGGAAAACCAGTGGTGTACATGTGATGAGGAATTAATATGTTTACACATCCATATACTGTAATTAATTGATTACAATATATTTTCATTGCAATTTGTTCAAATGCAAAGATCCCTAAGGTGTCCTATTGTGAAAGAGATATTTTATATTGGGACTATATGCATGTCTACTGGGAGTTTCCTATCCTCTGCTGGTCCAGACCGGGAAATATAGCTACAAAACTAATAAGCTGCAGTTTGACAGTTAACCTCATAAGCTGCCATATCAGTGGGTGTCTGGTTTGTTCAGAGAATGAGGCATATACTGTATAGTCTATTATTACTATCCCACATGATATTCTCAGTCATCTGATCTTCCCGCCTCGAGTACCACAAAGCTCCTATACCACTAAACCATGGTTTGAGAGCAGTGGCCTTGAAAATGGGTTCTCTCAAGGCCCTCTATGCACTAACTTCTCTTGAACTTGCTTATTTTCCCAGTGGAACATAATCTTGGTTTATTATAAGTTATAGATAGTATTACTCTCCTCTATATTTCACATCTACTGTATATTAATCATTTGAGTGTCAATGTTGCATTGAGAGAGATCATTTAAATATCCATTAAAAATGCCAGCGTCGCTCACAGGGTTAAAAGTCTCTCTCTCTCTCTCTATCTCTCTATCTCTCTCTCTCTATCTCTCATCCAAAAAATGGCACTCGGGAGGCAATTCATAAAGCAGTAAAAAGGATGTGTATTTACATCAATGCCAAGCTATCGGGGTGTAACACCCTTCTTCAGGACACAATCCTACAGCAATTTGAGAGTACAACATTCACCCCCCCCCCCCCCCCCCCCAAAAAAAAATATTTATTATTTTTATTTAGTTGTTGTTATTATTATTATTATTATTTTATTATTATTATTATTGTATTGGAATGTATCCCCATCTCTAGCGGGGGCGCCCCCCATTAACGGCTGGAAGGGCGCCCAATTCATAGTTACACCACTGATCAGCCTGTTCATGGCTATCCGGAGCTTACGTAGTTAGTGTAGTCAGTCAAGGCTTATTACATTGTGGGGGAACCAAGGACCATTTTAACCTTCCTGACATGACAGGTGTGAATGTGTTTGTGAAACACCCCCATTATCCATGCCAACCCGAAGCATGGCGCTCGCAGCGAGCCCCGCGTGGGGACGCAGTACACGCCCTCCCGACTTGTTCATACCCCGCTATCCACGTCGGCATGGAGTCAAATTTATAAAGTGTGGCAAGCTCAGCGAGCCACCGAGCCCAAAGTATGGCAAGCTCAGTGGGCCCCGCGAGGGGACTCGGAATACACGTCAAGTAATCCGCTGCGCTCGCCACGCTTCAGGCTCGGTGGCTCACTGCGTTCGCCACACTTTATAAAATCAACTCTATGCTGATGTGGATAGTAGGGGTATGAAAAGGTCGGAGGACGCATACCGCCGCCCCTCGCGGGCTCGCTACACTCACCACGCTTCGGGTTGGCGTCAATCGTGGGGTGCCGTTCACAATGGGGGGGATAGTGGGGGTTTTTAATGGAGGCATTTGCCAGTATGTAACATGGAGCACTGGCAAATGTGTCCTTTATTGTGCATGAGACGCACTTGCGCACCGCAACCCCCCCCCCCCCCCCTTTGTGCAGGAGACGCACATGCTACCGAACCCCTAACCCTGTCCGTCTACCTAAAGCGGACACAGGCAGAGTTGCCGTACCCTGTCACAAGAATTACTGAGACGCACAAGCGTCTGAGACGCACAAGCGTCTGAGACGCTCGTGCGTCTCCGACAGATGGAGTGCCTCTCCGCTGGTGCCCGCATGATCCCCTCTCCGCCAGCGTCCGCCAGCGCAGGGGATCTGGTGGTTGTGTGAAAGGTGCTCACTAGGCTTGCCAGGGACGCTGGGGACAGAGCTGCAGCTCCCGGGGACAGCACGTGACTAGCTGCCTGACGGGGACACTATGCTGACTATACAGTGCTGCCAAGGAGACACTATGCTGACTACGCTAGGCAGCTGTTGGGCTACGCTGACAATGTACAGTAGCTTAGCCTACGCTGAAAACGTAGCGTAGCCTGCCGCCATGAAACTACACAAGTACCCGGTCCTTCAAACTTGCTGTCATGGCACTGTTTATGAAAATTTGCAGGCATCCATCTGAGTCAATTAACACTGCGTCCACCCTACCCATGCAAGTAAACGATAAACCTCTACTGAACTGCGTAACTACAAAACATTTGAAAGATGTCACATTTCAGCAAAAGGAAATTGACACACAGAAAGCTGAAACAGTCAGTTATTATAATAATTTTTTTCAGAGAGAAAAAAACCGACTGGCTTTGATTTTCAACTAATAGCCAATAGCATTCTTACATAGTTTTAAAGATTTTTTTTTTTTTTTTTTGTTATACTTCCTACAAGCTGGAATAACAGTGGTAAATATATCCGGCGAACCACTTCTGTTCCAAAAATACATTTCTAAAAATGTTACAAGCCTAAAAGAATGAAGCTGTACACATGTGATGTAAATTGGGAATGTGCCAGAAAATCAGCTGACTGTAATTTTATAGATTAATATCAGAAGTGCTAAAATCCAGTCAATAGATGTCATACCCTGTGTGCCTGGTTATATGGTCTAGAAACTATCTGTCCTTTCAGATTCAGCAAAGTATTGACAATTTGAACATAGACACCAAGATGGAGCCATTTGTGGCCATCTCCACTAGGTGGGTTTTGGCTATATAGGGCAGGAAGTACGAAGCATCACTTCCGCTATGCAATAGATCCCACCATTTATCACATCTGTACTAATCACATGGGTACTTACATATCTGATTAGTAAGCTCCCAGGTGCAGGTATATTATGCCTTAAAAAGAGACAAACATGAGGTTGATAAAGAGTGATAAAAGTCCAGCAAATCAGATCCTAAAATCAGTTCCTAACTGCCATGATACAGGCTGGGTTTGGAAAATGACGTTAGGGGCTGATTGTATGGACATGTATCACTCATTATCACCCTTGCATAAGGCTTTTTAAGGCTTAATATATCTGTCCACAATGAGCACTTCTGGGTTTTTGGCCCAGTGAGTACCTATGCACATACCCAGAGGAACTTGGTGACCATGGTGGAGGGGGAATTTGGGTGGGAGGGGTGCTCGGGGGATGCTACCTCAACAGAAACATATAGCCAATGTGTGATTATAACACAACAGGAACCTAATGGCCAATAATCTATCAAATTGATGTCATTATTCACAGGTTTGTAAATGCAGCCTGAAAAATCTATCTATGTGTCAGCTGGGAGCTGCACACACTGGATCAGAACTCTTTTATGAGTTGGATGGATGGCTTTTCCACACGTAATCAAGCCTATATATTAATCAATTAATATCTCCCTTGTTAAAACATTGGAAAATCTAGTTAACAAAGAGTTAAACATAGAAATGGAATTTTACCTTGTCATTACTTTCCCCAACACTACAGTGGCAGGGTCATCTTCTTTTTTATACCACTAGAAAGCCTGCTGAATCTACAGTATCTCTCACCTCGCCTTTGCATAGAATACCATCTGAGAAGACAGATAAAAAAGTAAATGAGTAAAAAAAAAAAAATTGCTTCAGGAACATTGTCAGCTGTGATACATAAGTTGTTTTTAATGTTCAACTGAAATTCCATTCAAATTCTCCTTCCCCTTATCTAAATTATATATTTGTCTTCCTTTTTTATTTACTGAACACAAGCACTATTGTCTTGTTGTTAAAGACCGCTATTATGTTATTTAAAAAAAAGTAGAGTCATCAATAAAAAGAAAATATACACATAGGGGGAAAACCAATTACGGCAAGATTCCGCTTTCTTAGTAACTAAAAAAAGACTCTACTGGGCAAAACCATGTTGAAATGTAGGTGGGGCTAATATAACATTTGCAGAGATATTTAGATTTGGGTGGGTCATATTTTTTCAATGCAGGATAAATACTGACTGCTTCCCCAAATTTAAATCTCTCTGCACATATTACATCTGTCCCACCTGCAAGTGGAACATGATTTTGCCCAGTGGTGTTTTTTTTTTCTCTTATTACAAACATCAGGCCCTATGTTAAAAAACGAGCCCATTTTTACCATGCGGTAAATGAGCCGTTATTGGGCATTAACACATGTAATCTGGTAAAATCATGGACCCATATGTTGTCGGTCAAAAAAGGGTGACCTAGGGCTGCTTACTGGGGATTCTGTTTATCATACCTGGGACATGCAAAGCAGAATCCCTGTTAAGTGCCAGCTTACACTCGCAGTACCCCTCCTGAACTGCAGCATGATTAAATGGACAAATTGTTAAGGCTTCCAGAGACAGTAAATATGTATCGGGAGTCACAGACACTGGTCTCGGCATTCCCGGAATACAGGGAAGACATGATTCACTTATAATATAATAATATATCATGTATAATATATCATGTACAGCAAAAAGAACAATAGAGGAAGACTGAGGTCATATTATTAAAATTACAGGCACAGGTGCATACCTCCCAACTGTCCCTCTTAACGTGGGAACGTATTGTTTTTTGGGACGTTCCCGCGTCACTCCCACGGCCAGCAGTGTCCCACGGCGCGGGGGGGGGCAGTTGAGAGTCCCCCCTGTAGTCCGTGAATAGACGCTGTGCGCATGTGCACAGCGTCTATTCTTTCAGGCAGAGGGGCTGAGTGCTGGCCAGCAGCTTACAGCAAAATGTGGGCGTGGCCTCGCGGCAGCATCACGAGTATAGGCACGACCCTTTTTCGGCAGGCCACGCCCCCAAAAAATTGACGCGCGCCTTCGCGTGCATCCTGTCCCGGCTTTAGCATCTACAATGTTGGCAGGTATGCAGTTGGACAATATTAACACAGTCTCTGTGACTTTGTACACAGCGGCAGTGACCGAGGATGCAGCATTAGAATAATTGCGTAACCATTAGATATCTAATTAATCCAGAGTCTACTCAAGGGCCCTTATTCTGATCGGTGCGGCCGGATCCGATTATGCGGCCAGGACCGTGTGTGCGAAACCCCGCCTTCCATACGGATCGCCAACTCCGTCCGTACGCGGTAAGAAGCTGGCCGAACGGACCGCACGTGTATTTTTCACGGAATACGCCTCCTCCATCTCAGGGAACCTCCCCCATCATTCGATGGTCGCAGACCATCGAATGCAGGACCGAGTGGTCCACCAGCTCCCGCAACCTCAGACCACACGGACATTTTTCCGTGCAAAAGCAGGGATCTGGGCGGGCAGCTGACATCCGGCGATGTCATATGTCCACCCCCTACACGTGCGTCACGGCCGCATTACCATACGTACGCCCAGCGTTTGCATGGGAACGCCCATGAAACGCGGGGCGTATGCATATGGTAATGAGCCCAAATAGCCCTTCACGCCCCTCTCCACCCCCTGTTCGGAGTGTTCACATATCATGCGGGATTTGGCCGTACGCCCCGCTTGCACATGCGCAGAGACGCCTCTGCACATGCGCAGAGACAAAACATCGGCGGCCCGAACGCACGCGGATATATCCGCACCGACCAGAATAAGGGCTAAGATGTCTGTTGGAATCAAACAGCCTAAGCCAGTTACTTGGAACACTGCCTATCTCCACCGCTAATCATGCCATGGCATTTGGGGCACTATGGGCCGTCTTCAATGCAGCTCTGCTCGCTGCCACAGCTCGCAAAAGTCATTGAATACACCCCTATGAGTAACATTGCAAAACCCAGGAGTGCAGCTTCTGCGCATGTGCAGATCTTATAACAAGAATGTTGTTCAAAAACCAAACATAGATGTTATGTGTAAACATCACAATAGTGTCCATCTCTAAATAAGTATATCTATTCTACATATTCACTATAACAGGCATAACAAAACGTGATAGAGAGTAATAAGCAACTAACCAATCAGACTCTAACTGCCATGTTATGGACAGGATTTGAAAATGACAGTTAGGAACTGGTTGATTGTTTGTTTATCACTCTCTACTTTATCATTTTGAAGCTTGGTGCATCTGGCATATATATATATATATATATATATATGTATATATATATATATATATATTTGTATATATAGTGTTACCTTCATATATCCCTATAGGTTGTAAACTTGCAGCAGGGCCCTCCTACCTCCAAGTCTGTCTGTTGTTACCCAGTTTGTTTTATCACTGTCTACTATTGTAAAGCTCAACAGAATCTGCTGCGCTATATAAGAAACTGTAAATAAATAAATATATATACACACAATACAGTATGTACATATACTTTATCCTATCCAAAGTTAATGTCTCAGAGGGACTGGCCCCCATTTCTCAGGACCCAAAAGAGTTGCAATATCAACAGATTAATGTAAACCACACACATACTATATTTTTTGAAGGTGACACGAATGTATATATACACACACATACACACACACACACACACACACACACATATATATATACAGATGGAGCTGGCCTCATTCAACGCCGACGCCTGCCAGATCCTCTTCTCTGGCAAACACCGGCAATAGGGACTGGGACGTGCATGCGACTCACGCGCACATGCGCCCCAGAATCACGGCGGCTGGGCAGCGTCCCCTCTCTGCTTCAGGGCGACGGGCAGGGTTCGGGGGGGGGGGGGGGTCGGGCGGTGAGGGGGACCGGCGGCGGGGACCCGGGGCAAGCTCCGTTGCCAAGGGGCGTGCGAACGTCTTGTGCGCGCGTGCCCATGACCGGGGACTGGCCATACTTTCGCCAGGGCAGAGTTACCTTGCTCTTGATGGTGGAATAGCTTCCCAAGAGAAAAACGTCTTTAAAGCCCGAAAATCGGGTCGGTCGGGTCCCATCGCATACCTTAAGTTAAGGTATGCGATGGGACCCGACGGGCGCCATGCTAGGAAACAAGTACCGTTTTATTGTAGGAGTCCGTTGTGCTGATGTTGCCTGTATGCTACTGCCTGTAATACTGATTTCAGATGGATTTAACCTGCTATACAGTGACCTGCTCTTCAAAATAAACAACAATGCCTTCATCTGAGTCCCCTTGTATGTGATCCTTCTCACAATATATAGTATTTCTACTATAGGTATTTATCTTTGTGTGTGTGGCTTTCTGGACACCTAAACTGAGGTGTTTGAGGTATAGATGAAAGGTGGATGATCTATATCCTAGGCGCTCAGGTGGATGTTTTAAAAATGGAATGCAATAGTGACTGTTTCTTCATAAAAAATCACAAATATTTATTTTTCACATACAATACGTCCCCAGGATAAAAAAAAAAAAAAACACTTAAAAAGATTATCAGGGTAAAAAAACATCTGTGTCAGACCTTCAGGTTAGGCAGACAATATGAGATTCAACACCCAAGTTTGAGTCAGGTAGAGAAAGTTGTTCTAAGAGAACGGGGTGGGTATATTCATTATATATACAATCCTTCTCCTCCCGTCTCTAGATTAATATGCTGGGTTCTGTCAGTGGTTACTATTTGACCAGAAACCAGTGGAAGCGTGTCTCAATGCTGTTTAGAGAAAGCTTCTCTGACAGGACAGGGTAGGTATAAGGGATCTATGTGAAAAAAGTACCTCTACTCCCGTTGCCGGTTTTTCTCTCAGCGCTTCAGATCTTCAGATCTAGAGATGGGCAAAACGGATCATTAAGCTGAGCCGGGATCCACCGGATCTCTCGGTGAAAAGATACGGATCTTTTCGCCAAGGCCTCACCTCGTGTTAAAAAAAAAGGGGGAATATACATGACCGAGTAAAAACACTGATCGATGGCTGGGTGCAGAATCGCCATCGATGGCAACCATCGATGGCGTCTGCACCGATGGCCATCCCTGGCAGCAGCAGCTAATCTTTCTATCACTTGTAGTCAAAGCACTGTACTCAGTCTCCAGAGGTAGTACATCTCAGCTGCCACAGGTGGCAGCACTGAGATCAAGAAAATGCATTGCATTGGAAAACGAAAAAGAAACAGATCACCTTTTTGGGATCGGCGGCTCACTCGTTCTTGAATGGGATCCGTTCAAAAGATCCGGTTCGTTCGCGAACGGCCCATCTCTACTCAGATCCGGGTAAGGCAGAAAGTGTTGTTTGCTACTGCAGCCGTGGACCCGGCTTCCAGTGTCGAGATGGTCCGCTTACTCCCAGATTTCTTTCAGCGTGAGGGGGGTGGGCAAGCAATCTCTCAGAGTTTTTGCTTGGATGTTGATACACAAAACTCCAGATAAAACCAGAAGATAAAAAGTCGGTAGGTGACCACGTCCACCTGTTGCCACCAACGCGTTTCGATCTGCTCAGAGATCTTTGTCAAGGCTCAGGTGGAGGTGGTCATGTGGTCACCTTTATAGCGCTCCTTATTCCAAAATTCATGTTCCTGCCCTTCTACCTCCCTTGACAGGGTTCTCTAAAAGTGGCAGTGTGCTTCTATAAATCCCCATAAATCCTTCAGTCTATGCTTTAAAAATCCCTCCAATCTATCTGCAAACCATATCATATCCGCTATAAAGAATGCTAGATGTATTCATATGCAAACTTTTACCCCTCATTATGTTTCAAGGATATAGAGCAAGCAGAGACTTAGCAAAAAAAAAAAAAATGTATTTTAATTTTGTTTTATACATTTATTTTACATGAACCACTTTAACTCGAAGTCCCCATTGAGTCCTTGGGGACTCAGAGTTTTAAGTTCATGTATCCAGCGCATCTCTGCTTGCGCTAAGGACACTTCAATGTTCTTTCTGCGCCAGTTTCCTCTCACTTGCTCAATAGCTTTAAAACTTATTATGTCATTTATAGAGCATTGGTGTACCTGCTTAAAATGTGCCGACATACAATGGTTCTCCACACCATTTTTTATGTTACGGAAGTGTTCTCCCAACCTTGTTTTTAAAGCCCTGCTGGTTTTACCTGTATTGGCGGTCACATTTTCACTGCATTAAGCATATTACATTTTTACTATTGCACGTGGCAAAGCTTTTAATCTTATATTCTTTTTTCGTTACACAAGAAGTGAAGGTTTCGATCTTGCTGCCTTCTTTACTAGTGCAATTTCTGCAGGCTACACATAGCCCGCAGCGATAGAAGACCTGATGAAAAGACCGGTGTTCGGTCTTGAAACGTCGTCGCACTTATCTGTATTCATGATTTAATACAATTTTCACTATGATTTAAAGACCGTTGAGTGCCGCCTTTATTCTACATAGAACCTGAAAAAGGGACTGAGTAGATACCTGAAGTATATTATCTGCTTGGAAGGCACCCCTGCATTAAGAAACTGGTCCAGAGTGCCAATCCCCCTCTGCTACTATATATATATATATATATATATATATATATATATATATATATATATATATATATAGTTCTGTGTAGACCGGCACTCCTGGAACGATGAAATTCAAACGCCGGGTGCCTTCATGCGGGGTATGAAACAAGGGTAGAAGTTGCGGCACTCTCGGACTTAAATCAATAAACACACTTACTCAGTGTTTAGTCCAACGTTTCGGTCTTTATTTTATCAGACCTTCATAAGGAATGAAGGTCTGATAAAATAAAGACCGAAACGTTGGACTAAACACTGAGTAAGTGTGTTTATTGATTTAAGTCCGAGAGTGCCGCAACTTCTACCCTTATATATATATATATATATATATTTATATATATAGTAGGTAGGGGGATGGCGGCACTCGCAGGACGTGAAATAACTTCCACACTGGGACTCGATCAAGTGGTTCAACGTTTCAGTCTTAATTTACCTTTTTCAAGAACAGAGGCATAGGCATAGGTATGCATAGGTAGCTGCTTCGTGCTTTCCTCCTACTTCTCTCCCTCTGCTCCCCACTATTTTCTCTTTAATAGCATTCCTTTAAACAGTGCTACTGTACTATCTCAAAATGTAATTTCTATAGCTCTATAGCTCCGCCCGTGGTCACGCCCCATTTTTGTGTCGTAAATGGGTCGGAGCTATCCAAATTACATTTGAGAGCTTCCACGCATCCTAATTAGCTGCCCTATCCCTGGTCTCCCGCAAAGAGGAGATGAAAAGTCGGCAAGTATGATTTACACACATCCGTAGTATGCATTTATCGGCTTCCACATAATGGTAACACTTTTTTGCTGTTACCATGGGATAGTCAGAGGCAGAATACCCAGTATTGGCCACTCCGCTGGCAATGGAACATAACTCACAAGATAAGTAAAAGCAAATAGTTAATAGTCACAACTGAAACTTTATTTGATTGTGTTCCCGGCTTGGTATTTAGGCTTATACGGCCTACACACATGCCGATATTAAGGCATTTTCTAAGCGATTTTGCTTAGTTTGGCAAAGTCGCTTAGAAAATGCCCTCACATCGGTGTGTGTGTGGGGGCTATATCGAAAGAGATGCGCGTCCCCGCGCGTCTTTGTCGCTGGCCGAGATTGATGGACAGTGTCCATCAATATCGGCATCGGCAGGGTTCTCCCACCGGAGAACACTGGCGCTGTCTGCTCGCTTAGCACACAGAGTTGACAGCTCGCTCTGTGTGTGGGCTGTCAGCTCTGTGTGCTGAGCAGAACGGCCCGACATAGCACAGCTAGGTCGCCCTACACACATCGGCATGTGTGTAGGGCCCTTTAGAGTTGGAGTGGAAGCCGTATAAGGAAAGCTGGGCAGTCTGATAAAGTTCCTGCATGTAAGCTGTCAATTGTTGCTGCAGACTGTAATTACAACACATTGGACTTGTACAATGTATCTGGGCACCAGTTACGGAAGTCTCTAATACTATAGTGATACTGCTGGTTTTGGAAGCAGCTGGAAAAGCTGGCTTAAGGTGGACACTATGCTGATACTTGTGGTTCTGTACACTGCTGGTACGGTGTGCTCTGAACTGGTACCAGTGTTTCTGTACACTGCAAGGACAGCGGGCTTTGAGCTGAAATCCGGACTGGTAAAAGCAGCTGGTTAGCAAAAATTCGGGAGAATTATCAAAGATAATACTCTGGGAAGCACAGCACTTTATGGCACATGGGAATTGCACAAATGTGTTTGCTGCTTTATTGGGCACCGAACGCTTTTATAGGGCTGATATCAGAGCCCAAAGCGTGTGAATTGAGGTGCCATTGCTGGTGTTAAAATGTTGAGCAACAGCACATCACAACCCTGACACTGCCAAGGACATGGAATGTAGAGAATGTTGTCCTGGCACTTTGCCTGTGCTGAAGTTACTCCTTTTATCACCTTTGCTAATTGCTCATTGGATGATGCAGCCAGCTGTTCAGTATCTGGTATCTAATTGGCTAGTCCATGATCAGCTGACTGGAACCAAGATTGGGGCAACCAGCATTCAGAAATGGAGGATAAATTCCAAATATAGGTGCTCTGTGGGTTGCAGCAGACTCTAGGGGGCTGAGTGCAAATGCCCCCATATGACCTCTGCTGAACAGATCCAGCACTATGGGAGTTCGCAGCCTGAGTGATAATCAAATGACAACACATGTGCACGGTATGCCGTGCACGAGCTGTCGTCTGAAGCATACAGTACTTGCCTACCAGACCTTCTCCATGATGGAGAAAATGCTCTGTTCCTGGACTTCCCTGGTAATATATGATTGACATCACCTGAGGTGAGCTAGGTAATTGATAAGAAAGGTGTTTCACCACAGGTGATGGCAATCATACAGTACATTACCAGGGAAGTCCAGGAACAGAGCATATCTCCCTCATGGAAGGGTCAGGTAGGCAAGTATGGTCTGAAGGCAGCGAGCAAAGGCTAATGATCTCTGCTCATAGGGAGATTGACACCCAGCAGGCATTTGGGGACGTCCCCCAGCTGTTGGGATGGAGGGCCGCTGAGTCCTGGTTCGCAGCCATGCACAGGGGCTGGGGGAGTGAGGGGTCTGTGTTCTTAGGGGTAGCAGCTACCTTCTTGCTTGGCTGCAAGGACTCATACCATACCTCCCAACATGACCCTCTCCAGGAGGGACGCATTGCTCTGTTTCTGGCCTTCTCCATTAATTAATGATTGCCATTACCAGTGTTATCAATTAACCTATGTGAACCAGGTGATGGCAATCATACATTATGAGGGAAGTCCAGAAACAGAGCAATGTGTCCCTCCTGGAGAGGGTCATGTTGGGAGGTATGCCATAGCACAGGGAGCAGGTATGAATTGGGCCCTATGGGCTGGTCTTTAAACACTGCTGCAAATAGGAATTTGCAGATTACACACACAGGAGAACTCTCAGGTGGTTAATCAGCCTGGAAGGGATTTCAAAAAGGTAAATACAGACACAAGCTCAAACTTCTCAGGCAAAGCAGGTTGTACTGACCTGTAGGACAGATGGGGGAGGTAAGTCACAAGATAATCTACTAAAACATGCTAAAAATCAGAGCCCAGCGATAGCCATCATCTCATCGAGTGAAATCCTGCCCTGTGCATGCCTGGGAGTGGGCAGCAGAAATATTGCAGTCCATGCGAATAGCTGCAAATCCATACGCAATCCATACCTCCCAACTTTGTGTTACCCTGGATCGGGACCCATGCGCATCTATTCTTTTCACGGTGGGGGGGGACTCTAAATTGCCCCCCCCCCCCCCCTACGCAGGACAATGGCAGCCCCGGGCTGGACGCGGGAACGTCCCTAAATACTGGGACGTTCCCGCGGTAAGCGAGACAGTGGGGAGTTATGGCATCACTCACCATCGTATGATTTTTTTCTGTGTGTGCAGCCTGTGTGTACCCCAGGTTCTATTCGGTGGCTGCGCAAGAGACAGGCTGTTTGGGGCTGGAGTTGACGTTAGAGGCCCTCCCTGAAATGACTGTGCCTGTGTTTTCCCTGACACTCACGGTAAATGGCCGGTGCCACCCCCAAACGCTGGCTGTCTGTCAATAAACTTGCGTACGACCAGAGAAAACAATCGCTGGATTTGTTTGCTGAACGGCCCTGTATGCTTCGAGCCATGCACATTCTCAATGAATCAATAATTGGACAGCCGGCGAATTTGTAGCCACCCAATGAGATCTTAATACCTAAAAACCTCCCCACAAATCTGTCAACCAAAGTCCAAGATTGTCATATTAAAGGGCAGTCCCACATACGGGGCCAAATGTATCAAGCTTCAAAAATTAATAAAATGGACAGTGATAAACAGCCAGCCAATCCGCTCCTAACTGTCATGTGACATGCTGGATTTTAAAAAAAATGACAGTTAGGGCCTTTTTGGTTATTTATCACTCTCAAATTTATCATTTTTTGAAGCTTGATAAATCTGGTTTTCGGTGTACAAAAGTGGCATTGGTCGCTAAACATCTAGAGCCGCTGTCATGGTTCGACAGACTTATCGCAATCATATGGTGAGGGGAAAGATATCCATTATGGCAAATATTATAGACCATATACTTATACCAGAGGTTCCCAAACGCGGTCCTCAAGGCACCCCAACGGTCCAGGTTTTAGGTCTATCCATGGCTCAGCACAGATGGTTAAATCAGACTGACTGAGCTACTAATTAAGTCACCTGTGGCCAAGCATGGATATACTTAATACCTGGACCGTTGGGGTGCCTTGAGGACCACGTTTGGGAACCTCTGCCATATACTGTACCTGCTAGATCAGAGCATGGATTAAAAATAAATTAGTGGCCGTAACAATTTGTTCATAGTTATATTGGGAACATTGCTCTCCAAGAAGCGCTGTTAAATTATTTAATGATTTATTACAATAAATTAGTATGAATTAATTTGTTTTCTGGTTGTCAACAATGTATTGGATGCACTTGTGCATAATTACCATGCTCCCTAAAGTTGGGTAAGTACTAAAAGATATATCTGTAGATCAATTTATCTGCAGGCATATCTACAGACAGATCGGCAGTGTGTTCTCCATACACATTGCCCGATCCGTTGGGATTGACAACTCAAATTAGCACAGCAAGGACCTTATTCCGGTCCATTCGCAGCCGGCGTTCGTTGGCACGGGGACTGATGTTTGGCATATGCGTATGTGCAGTCGCATTTCTGCACATGTGTATACACTGGGTGCATGTGGCCACAGCGAACAGACTGTTCTCGTACCCAAGGCTGTGGCCAGGGGGCGGCGGCGGATAATCGAGCCCATGGCAATGCCCAGGGTTTCATGGGCATTCCCATGGTAATCAGCCCGTGGCGCTGGTGCCGGAGGCAGGCAGCTGACATCACCACTGCCTGCCCACTTCCTCCCGAGGTTGCACGCAAATCTATGTGACCTGAGAGTCACTTAAAAATGTGTGCAGTACGGATGGTGTAATGTTAGCATTACTGTCTTACAGCACTTGGGTCATGGGTGCTATTCCCACCATGGCTCTAACTGTGTGGAGTTTGTATATTCTCCCCGTACTTGCGTGGGTTTGCTCTGGGTACTCCGGTTTCCTTTAATAATTCAAAAAATATACTGGTAGGTTAATTGGCGCACAACACATTAACCCTAGAATTTCTGTGTGTATACATGTGGTAGGGAACATAGATTGTAAACTCCACTGGGGCAGGGACTGATGTGAATGGTCAAATATTCTCTGTAAAACGCTGCGGAATATGTGTGCGCTATATAAGAAACTGTTAATAAATAAAAAATGTGATGGTCGTCAGCCTGCAAATGATGTGGGTGTTTACCCACAGGCTGCAAATGGATGTTTATGTTAAACATATATTTGTAGGCCCTGCGTGCGAACACACTCTGCGAGAGGGGGTAGGCATGCTACTATTCTCAGGGCGGGTTCTGGTTGACTCGCAAGGGTGAGAATTCGTATCAGAGCGAATCAACCAGAATAACCCCCTAAGTGCTAATTGCTCTTTAACTGCTCGTTCTCTCTCTCTCTCTCTCTCTCTCTCTCTCTCTCTCGTGGCAGCAGATGTCAAAAATTGTTTGGTCCTTCCAGCCCTTCCTGGAAAAATAGACAAGTCCCCTGCTTTCCCTGGTAGGCCTCCCTTTGACACCCACAACAGAGTACAAGTAAGGCATGGAAGTATGCCTCAAGGAAAAGTATGGTGGTGAGGTCTTAGAAATTGCACATTCCTCATAGACAGCCATGATTTTTTGATAGGCAGACTTGGTGGCGCCCCCCTAGATCCTGACGCCCTAGGCAGCTGCCTAAAGCTGCCTAATGGTAGAACCGGCCCTGGGCACGACTGCAGTAATGATGTATGAGTACTTTTATCCATTCTTATTTTAGAATCTTATGTACACACAGTGAGCCTCACCTGCAATCCTATTCCTGCCACATATGCTGCTATTAACTGTATGTGGAGGACCTGCATTTGCCATATATGCAAAGTTGGTAGTTCTCTGAACAAGAGTCTAATATACAACCCCAAATTTGCCATGGAACTGCTGCAAGGCAGTGTAGATTTTGCTGAAGGAAATATGCATGGTGCTGCTGTAACACCCCCCTCCACACACACACACACACACACACACACACCTCTACCACCACATGACCCCTTCCAAGACTAGCTGGGAAGTTGGGACTACTGAGTAGCGAAAAATCAGATAGCAAGAATGTGGTTAACACAGAAGTCAGCATCACAGACACAGGTTCAGAACAGTAAAACAGAATAAGGTCAGGGTCACAGTCTAGGTTTCCCAAATCAGGGCAGAGGTCAGGGATACAGGGTTAAGGTCATGGGAAACGAGTCTGTACACAGGATTTAGTTGCATCAACTACAATATAACTACTGGCACCTTGTAGGTGTTCAGAGTAAGCTTATAGTACTAAAAAGACAGGCACCTTCTGAATTTAGTACGATCGTCATTGTTTGCCTACACCTGACACCCAGGCATCATTGCCACACTGATATCTTTGGGAAGGGGGATTTCTATATAAGCATTTGGATTTGGGTGTAACTCTTATTATTACATCTGGGTACTTGTGAGTTATCCGGGCGCCCGATTTTTTGATTGTATGCCTTAAGTTAAGGCATACAATCAGATGCGATGCGATGCGATATCGCATCGCATCGCATCGCATGCGACCATCGGATGCGATGACCCGATTTTTCCATAGGAATCAATGTTAAAATGATTCCTATGGAAAAAGGGGTCCTTTTCATACCCCTACTATCCAAGTGGGCATGGAGTTGGATATAAACCTGTGGCGAGCGTAGCGAGCCACCGAGCCCGAAGCGTGGCGAGCGAAGCGAGCCCCGCGAGGGGACGGTATTCCGTGTCCCCTCGCGGGGCTCGCTACGCTCGCCACGCTTCGGGCTCGGTGGCTCGCTACGCTCGCCACAGGTTTATATCCAACTCCATGCCCACTTGGATAGTAGGGGTATGAAAAGGACCCCTTTTTCCCACTGAATTCCATGTTAAAATGGACTCAGTCCATTTTAACATTGATTCCTATGGAAAAATCGGGTCATCGCATCGCATCGCATCCGATGGTCGCATGCGATGCGATGCGATGTCCCGATCCGACCCGATTTTGAAATCGGGCGCCCGGATAACTCACAAGTACCTACATCTGCAGTCTTTGTATATGTAATTTACGTGAACTTGAACAAATCATTGTTACTGTAATATGTCATTATTATTATTATTATTATTATTATTATTATTATTATTATTATTTATAACAGTTTGTTATATAGAGCAGCACATTGTGTTTTGCTTTATAATTGGAAAGTGATAGAACAAACCGAGTAATAATAACATACAGACATAAGAGGTAGGAAGGCCCTGCTCACAAGCTTACTATCTACAAGTAAATAGGCATTAACACACAAGGATAGGTGCTACCTACTGTATTACATAATAGTTCTTCAAGGTTGCAAAAGTGCTTGGTGGTCTGTATGATATGGTCACCCAGTAATGCTGGCCTAGGGTCAGGAGGATGTGACTAAATATGTAAGCTTGTGTGTGGACTCAGTGGGGGATGTAATTGCGAATGTAAATTTATGAAGGTTATGTGGGTAGTTGTGGAATCTGATAAAGCTGTCTTAAAAAGGTACGTTTTTACAAACAAAGGTTTGTGGATAGAGGAAGAGCAATCAATTGAGAGAATGCAGCCAACCACACAATGGATGGGGTTACACCTATCCCCAAAAGGACAACATGTACAATACAGATTTGTGTCATATCCAGATCTGGATATGGGGGAAATTTACCAAAATGGATTCGTAAAATAAAACAGAAAAAAGTCGTATTCGTAGGCGTATTGTCGTGAATTTCTGGCGTATTCGTGAATTCGTAATTTATGAAACACAAAATTCGTGGATTCGTGGAAATTATCTTGGCGTCAACTTGTGATATTGAGGTCGTATTCGTATATCAAAATACGACTACGCATGTGTACGAAAAGTCTACACCATCGATAGAATACGACTGATTTTTGCATGGGCTAGGCGTGTTTTCCTCATGTACTAAAAATTCGTATTCGTGAAGTTGTAAAATCGTATTCGTAAACAACTCCCATTCGTACAAAAATTCGTGAAATAAAATACACCCTCTTTGACAAGGTCTATTTTAAAGTGTATTTCACCTGCTTCAATGGAACACATGTGTTATCATTTTTACAACACATCACACACCTTCGCAATCACACATGTGTGCCTTATAAAAGGCAAACATCCACCTACAAACACTTCCTGACTTCTAGCATGGCAGACTATGGCCCTTATTCGGATCGGTGTGGTTTTTTCCGCTTTCGGTCGTAACGGCGATGGTTTTCGTCTGCGCATGTGCAGAGGTCACTCTGCGCATGTGCAAGCGGTTTCGCCGTACGTTTTGTTGAGACGCGGCACAGGGGGCGGACAGGGGCGTGAAGGGCTACTTAGCCTCATTACCCTATGCATACGCCCCGCGTTTCATGGCCGTTCCCATGCAAACGCTGGCCGTATGCATGGTAATGAAGCCGTGACGCATGTGTAGGGGGCGGCCATCTGACATCGCCGGATGTCAGCTGCCCACCCACATACATGATTTCATACGGACAAGTGTCCGTGTGGTCTAGGGTGGCGGGAGTTGGTGGACCGTGCGGCCCTGCATTCGATGTTCGGCGACCATCGAATGCAGGGGCTGCTCCCAAGATGGAGGAGGCGTATCCCCGGGCACTTTCATGCGGACCGCCACATATCCGCGTACGGACGGAGGTTGCGATCCGTATGGAAGGCGGGGATTCGGCTGCACGCTCCTGGCCGCATATACTGATCTGGCCGCACCGATCAGAATAAGGGCCTATATGCTATATCAGGGTGCTTCAGTGTGGGCTTTGAGACAGGTGATGTCTTGGCTGTGCCAAGGAAGAAGACGCCGGCGTCATGAAACTGAGCATGACCAGCAGGTCCAGCAGGTATCACAGAGGCTGCGTAGGCCTCGTTTATTTAGGCCGCGTTTATGTTTTGACGCATTGCCAGATGATGTGGTTATACAGATGTTCCGGCTTAATCGTAGCAACATTCTCCGTCTGTATGGGCTCATTAGACTGGAGCTAGATCCTGTGACAGGACGCTCATGCGCTGTCTCAGGCCTGCACAAACTGCTGGCTGTGTTGTACTTTCTGGCGTCTGGCAGTTTGCAACATGTCATTGGCCAAGGCATTGGCATGTCTCAGCCCACACTGTCCAGGTACCTGACCCAGGTGCTTGAAGCTTTTCTGCCACATATAGATGCCTCAATCTGCTTACAAAGCCAGGAGACAGAGTGCCATGATGTTAGGGTACCATTCTATCGCATTGCATGCATGCCAAATGTGCTTGGTGCTATTGACTGCACACACATTCCGCTGAGACCACCTCGGGATACTGCCCGTTCCTATTATAACTGACATGGAAGCACAAGTACCAACGTGCAGGTGGTCTGTGATGCAAATCTTAAGATCATGAGTGTGTTTGCAGGCTACCCTGGCTCATGTCATGACTCCTATATCCTCGCCCAGTCAGTCCTCTTTGCTGAGTTTGAAGCTGGATCAATGGCAGAGGGCTGGCTACTGGGTAAGTGTATAATACTGTATAAACTACTGTATGTGACACATATGCTGCTTTCAGACCGCATAACTTGCTTTGACCCTGTATTTGGAAACGTTTCAAAAAACGGGTCTGCCAGATAAAACCCCTTTCACACCGCAGCACTTAAACGGTATATTACCGTTTAAGTGTCGATTTTTTGACACTGGCAGACCCGTTTTTTGAAAATTTCAAAATACCGGGTCAAAGCCAATGCAGCCTTCTGCCCTCCCCTCCGTGCAGCTCCCCCCCCCCCCCCCTCGCGCGTGCCGACCAAGAGCATGTCGACGCCCCCACCCCACCCCGCATGTCGGCGCCCCCCCGTGTCTACTTACCCCGTGCCGGTACCTCCGTTGTGGATCCCGGCACTGCAGCTCAGTATGCTCGGAAAGCACTTATTAAAAAAGTGTGTTCCAGAAAATGGCTGCCCCATAGGAAACCCTGTATTACAAAACTGTCTTCCGTATGGGGGCAGCCATTTTCGGAAAGAAACTTTTTTCATAAGTGCTTTCCGAGCATACTGAGCTGCAGTGCCGGGAACCATAACGGAGATACTGGAACGGGGTAAGTCGACACGGGGGGCGCTGACGCGCACGGGGGGCGTCGACACGTGGGGGGGGGCTCCAGTGCTGTGAATATTTAATGAGCGCTCATTAAGTATTCACTGTGCTGAATTTATGACCCAGCTCATGGGCTGGGTCCTAAATACCGTTTCTGAACCGATGTTTAGCCTAAAATACCGGTTCGGAAACGGGTAGGACCCTGCATCTTAACCAGTTAGAAAACAGTTTTTTTTCTAACCGGTTAAGTGGTCCTGCACCTTTCAGACCGCACACATTACCGTTTTGAAACGGTAAAAAAAGGGCAATATACCGTTTTTAAAGTGCGCCCTGAAAGGGGCAATAGGGAATTGATGACACGTGTGTTTATCTCTCTGTCAATTTGGGTGTGTATGCATACATTATTAACTCTTTCTCTCTCTCTATCTATCTATCTATATGGGAAGCGGCCATCTATTAGAATTAACTTAGGTCTACAGGCATTAGGTCGACCCCACTAGGTAGACTGGCAGGAAGATTTACCTGATTTAAGGTCGACATGGGCCAAGGTCGACATGACTTCAGATCAAATTGGCATAAAGTTTGACATGCGTAAGGCCGACTGCTCATAAGTTCAACATGGGTATTTCACTGCAGATTGTGCCGACATGTGGCGTTAGCAAGTATTTCATGCCCTACCATCCACTAGGGCATGGGTCCTCAAACGGCAGCCCTCCAGATATAATGAAACTACAATTCCCAGCATGCGTTGCCACAGTTTTAACACTCCCTTATAGGAAAACTGTGGCAAGGCATGCTGGGATTTGTAGTTTCACCACATCTGGAGGGCCGCAGTTTGAGGACCCATGCACTAGGGCGTGGAGGAGCTCATTCAAGCTGTGGCAAGCAAAGTGAGCCGTCGTGCAGTATGCATTGTGAACAAACCAACCAATGGCAGGGTCCAATTCTCATTGCCAACGCTGTCCATGTTGACTGTGTCGACATTAGGTTAAAAAAACAGTGCTTAAACAATGTTGACATTATGACCAGTCGACCTTCCTCATGTCGCCCTTTATGCAAAATCAACCTTACGTCATGTCCACCTACCTGCCACTAGAACTAATGGGGTCGACCTAATGACTGTAGGCCGAAGTGCATTCTGACAGACGTACCGATTCAATATATATATATATATATACTGTATGTGTATCTGTGTGTCGTTTATTTGCATTTGCTAATGGTTTCTTTTCCCTTAATAGGTGTTGTATGGTGTGAATAGACAGGTCGATTTCCTTTGCCTTCCTCTGGATTTGATATGATGTGAATGTTACATGTGAGAAATGTAAAATTGACATGTTTGTGTATGTGGGTGAACACATACAATGGACTGTTTGGCCCATGTGTACTGGGAAGAGCTTTCCATAGTGTTTAGTACTCCTTGCAAAATGTCACCATAATTTCTGTGTATGTGCTGGGGGTCAATAAAGGCTGATAACAACCCAAATATGTCTTTTGCAAACTTATTTACTTGTGGATTTACAAATTTTAAGCATATGTATAAACACATCATTTGCCCCGACGCTTGGAAGCCCCTGACCCCTTTACATTGGGGGTTTCTTTCTGGGTTTGCCGGGTCAACCGCCGTGGTGGTGAAGGGAGGGGAGTTGACACTGGCGTTGTGCTGCTGCTCTGGGAGGTAGGGCTTTGCTGCTGTGCCAACAAATTCCGCTCACGGAAGGAGACGGAAATGTCCTCCAGTATGCGGGTGTGGCTGGTTTGCTGCTGGCATATTGCCTCCATTATGGACATCATGCGGTTTTGATAAGTGGCCTGCTCCAGCCGCATTGCCGCCACCGATTTTAACAAGGCCCGGTTGTCCTTATGCAGGAGTGCCTGGGTCCGTGCAATGCGTCCACTTTCAACATATATGTTTTCTAGATGAGCAGCTTGCCGTTTGAAAGTGGCCTCGCAGCGGGCTTGATGGGCAGCCCAACTCATAAAGAAATCAGCAGCAACACCACCAGCCGGCGGTTCGGGGCTGAAACTCAGCTGGGGACTACGTGGCATTCGGCTGGGTCGGGAAGATGGGGTGTGTTCCCGCGATGGCAACGCATCCTCTTCTGCCTCAGGCTCCGGATTGGCACCACCTATACAAATGACAAAGGTAACATTAGTGTTAGAACATTTGCAGTGTCCACTCTTACAATAGCAAGATCACTTGACTATAAATCAATTATGTAAGGATAATTATGTTAGTGCTCCAATATGTTACAATGCTAATGAAGCCTATGATGTCAAGGAATTCAATAACATCCGAGATGTGATAATAGCACCTACATCTGTTGTATTTGTACACATTGCACAATGCACTCACACTACTTAAACTTTCCACACAATGTCAATATGGTCAATTATGATGTGGGGACAATACTACATTTCATGAGAAATGTATTCCCCCCCCCCAGCCCCCCCCCCCCCCCCCAAAATGTGCTTTCCTTTTAAAGGTGATGAGAATTGGTTTAATGTGAGTGTGGCTCCACAAACATTGATATGGGTTAATGACCATGAAAAAGGGGCTGTGGGAAAAGGTCCTTATAGGTTTGACGGGCCATTAACAAATAATGGGTAATTAGCCAAGCATAATTATGGTCAGGTATGGAAACATGCTGTGCTGCGGCCTGAGTCCATATACCATTTGTACTGTCCAAATTGTGTGTGTGTTCCCGTTGCATAATGCCTATTACTGTGTTATGATGGGAGTTCACATTTGTCAACAACATGGCTAAAAGCATGTGCAGTGCAGGTGGGCCAGATGTAACATGTGCAGAGAAAGATACTTTTGACTTTGGTGTGTTGAAGCATAAATGTAAAGGGCCGTGTTTATGACATTAAAATGATTATTTAGCCTACACATGAATTGTAACACATACACAAATGACAAATGTTTGTATCCATGTTACATCTGCCCCACCTGCACTGCACATGGGTTTGGAATTTGCTAATGTGACATTTTTGTGTGCTGTGGCCAGAATAGTGTCTGTCCAGTTATAAGGATGGATCATCCAAACACCACATGAACCACTCACACAGTGAACCATAAATGTATGTGATTTAACCTGTGATTCAAAAAATAAAAAAAAAAGTCATGCACACCATTCATACACATTCAATCAGCAGGTCACATGTTCAATAAAAACTACAGGCAGTGGGTATAATGCTGACAACAGTGTATGGCAAATGGCTGAAATTAGGGTGAAAAGCAGTAACCTAAGCCACTTTCACACTAATGAATAAATGATGGCAGCTGCTGCACTGATGAGCTCTGCAAACAAGGGTGTGTCAAATTAGGAGAGGACAAGCTGTAATTAGTAGTGAAGGTTAGGAGCAACGATTATGTTATTTGCTGTAAAGGGTTATAAGTTCGGTACACACTTTTAGATGGTATGTTTGATGTAAATGTTGGGAAATAAATCTGCTAAAGTCATGTAGGGAATTACAAGGGCCAAAATGGTGGCAAACGGTTGGAAAGAGGGATGAGTCTGCCAAATTTGTTCCTACATTAGGCTATATGCCATTTGTCACATTGTTATGGTATAGGTTGAACATTACATTTATTGTAGTCATTTTGATCCCGAAATCCTACCATAAGGCTCATGTATTTTGTACACAACAGATACATCAGACAGAATATCTGTGTGTGTGTATGCAGCTATATTGTGCGCACATTAGCACAACCATACAATAACACCAGGTGACAACATTGGCCATTACAGGAGGGGCATAATGTTATGTCCATGCACTTCCCGAGTGATGTATGATTACCATCACCTGTGCTGAAGTAGCGAGATCATACATTTTGGACTTGAATACAGCTTTAAACATACATGAGATGGGAGTGCAGGAATGAAGCATTGTGTATCTCCTGGAGCGGGTCGTGTTATGTGGTATGTGCACCATTATATATTGTTACCTTCGTGGGTGTCTGCTTCTTGTGATCCTTGCCGTGGTGGGGTCATCACAGGTGGCCTGATGTTCATTGGCCCAAGTGTGGGAGATGATTCGGGCTCACATTCAGTTGCTACATAGGAAGCAAACATTGCACAACATAAATCAACATAAAATACTTGTGTTATCACATGTAATTTGGATATGTAATAAATTTGTGAATAATTTACCTAAAATTTGAACATCACTGTCCTGAGGGGCCACTGACACAGTAGCCGTTGCAGATGATTTCTGCGCATGGCGAGGATCAGTAACAGTCCGTGATGCTGTGCATAGTGAACGAGAAAAATTGTCAGTCATGTGTTGATAAACAAACAATCCACACATCATATGTATGTATGTATGTATGTATGTATGTATGTATGTATGTACATACACACACACACACACACACACACAGAGAGAGACACACAGAGAGAGAGATACACACACACACATATATACACTTTCATAGTGACACACTTGATAGGACAACAATTTACCAATCTCCACATCGAAAAAATTCCCATGTCCCACTTCTAAATCATGGGATGACGTGAGCGAGTGTGATGCAGCACGGGATGCTGTATGGAGAATAAAGCAAACATAATTTACTATACAGCAAGAGAGCAAGAGAAAGAGAGAGAGTGCAAGAAAGAAACAAAGAGAGAGAGAGAGAGAGAGAGACAGATAGAATGAGCTGAGGGTGTGTATGTTGGTGTACACACCTGTCTCCACCACATCTAACGTCTCCAAATGGCGACGTTTGCCATCAGTGGCCGTTGAGCGTCTGTGTGTGTCAGAGCTATCCGACTGGGATGCTGTATGGAGAATAAAGCAAACATCATTTACTATAGAGCAAGAGAAAGAGAGAGAGAGCGCAAGAAAGAGAGAGAGAGAGAGAGAGAGATAGAATGAGCTGAGGGTGTGTATGTTGGTGTACGCACCTGTCTCCCCAACATCTGACGTGGCCAAATGGCGACGTTTGCCATCAGTGCCCGTTGAGCGTCTCTGTGTCTCAATGCTGGCTGACTGGGATGCAGAACGGGATGCTGTATGGAGAACAAAGCAAACATCATTTACTATAGAGAGAGAGAGAGAGAGAGAGAGAGAGAGAGAGAGAGAGAGAGAGTCTATGTTGGTGTACACACCTGTCTCTACCAGATCGAACATCTCCAAATGGCGACGTTTTCCATCAGTGGCCGTTGAGCGTCTCTGTGTCTCAATGCTGGCTGACTGGGATGCAGAACGGGATGCTGTATGGAGAACAAAGCAAACATCATTTACTATAGAGAGAGAGAGAGAGAGAGAGAGAGAGAGAGAGAGTGTCTATGTTGGTGTACACACCTGTCTCTACCAGATCTAACATCTCCAAATGGCGACGTTTTCCATCAGTGGCCGTTGAGCGTCTCTGTGTCTCAATGCTGGCTGACTGGGATGCAGAACGGGATGCTGTATGGAGAACAAAGCAAACATCATTTACTATAGAGAGAGAGAGAGAGAGAGAGAGAGAGAGAGAGAGTGTCTATGTTGGTGTACACACCTGTCTCTACCAGATCTAACATCTCCAAATGGCGACGTTTTCCATCAGTGGCCGTTGAGCGTCTGTGTGTCTCACTGCTGGCTGACTGGGATGCAGAACGGGATGCTGGATGGAGAAGAAAGCAAACATCATTTACTATAGAGAGAGAGAGAGAGAGAGAGAGAGAGAGAGAGAGAGAGAGAGAGAGAGAGAGAGAGAGAGAGAGAGAGAGAGAGAGAGAGAGAGAGAGAGAGAGAGTGTCTATGTTGGTGTACACACCTGTCTCTACCAGATCTAACATCTCCAAATGGCGACGTTTTCCATCAGTGGCCGTTGAGCGTCTCTGTGTCTCACTGCTGGCTGACTGGGATGCAGAACGGGATGCTGGATGGAGAAGAAAGCAATCATCATTTACTATAGAGAGAGAGAGAGAGAGAGAGAGAGAGAGAGCTGAGGGTGTGTATGTTGGTGTACACACCTGTCTCCCCAACATCTGATGTGTCCAAATGGCGACGTTTGCCATCAGTGCCCTTTGAGCGTCTATGTGTGTCAATGCTGGTCAACTGGTATGCAGAACGGGATGCTGTATGGAGAAGAAAGCAATCATCATTTACTATAGAGAGAGAGAGAGAGAGAGAGAGAGAGAGAGAGAGAGAGAGAGCTGAGGGTGTGTATGTTGGTGTACACACCTGTCTCCCCAACATCTGATGTGTCCAAATGGCGACGTTTGCCATCAGTGCCCTTTGAGCGTCTATGTGTGTCAATGCTGGTCAACTGGTATGCAGAACGGGATGCTGTATGGAGAAGAAAGCAATCATCATTTACTATAGAGAGAGAGAGAGAGAGAGAGAGAGAGAGAGAGAGAGAGAGAGAGAGAGAGAGCTGAGGGTGTGTATGTTGGTGTACACACCTGTCTCCCCAACATCTGATGTGTCCAAATGGCGACGTTTGCCATCAGTGCCCTTTGAGCGTCTATGTGTGTCAATGCTGGCTGACTGGGATGCAGAACGGGATGCTGTATGGAGAATAAAGCAAACATCATTTACTATAGAGCAAGAGAAAGAGAGAGAGAGAGCGCGAGAGAGAGAGAGACAGAGCGCATACCTGTCTCATCAGCAGAATCTGCCGAAGAGGACTGTTGTGAAATCCTTTTTGACCGTCGGCCACTTGAATCCGCAGGGGATGTGTGTGAATGCTTCTGTTTATGTAGTTGTGGTGCTCCACTCAATGGGGACCCAGAATACAATCTTTGCTTTTTTTTTTTTTCACTTGCAGCTGTGATGAGAAATACAGAAGCAAAACACATCCGAATTAGCATCACAAGAACCAACCACAATAAAAACAGAGAATAGCAACATCCAAACATAAACATCACACCTTAATTACAAGAGTAGTCCAGTAATGGTGGCACAATTGCAATTAGTAATTAATTAATTGCAATTTCTGGGGAAATCACACAGCTGTTGCTATGGGATAGCAAAACAAATGGTCGCACAACAATTACTGCTAACACATCTACAAACAAATAATTATAACACATTGAGGAAAAAACAGAAGCGCAGCATCTGAAAATGCAGGAACACACATTATGACCAAATATGTGTACACATGTGAACCGGTTCCCACAATCAACATAAACAGGATATGCTTGTCTGCTGATCGATTTAATCATAGAAGAGAACAAATTAAAGCATGTGAGGAAGCATTATTGTGGTTAGTCAACTTGAGTTTAACCCCACCAAACAATTATTACAAGGAGTAGACTATGTGCACTGCTGGTGGGGCAGATGTTACTGGTGCAAAGAATGTTTGTGGTGTCAGTTTCATAAATTTGGTGCCGCCTTCATGCTGTGTGATTTATGCTGACACAGCAATATAGATGTCACTTTGAAGTACCACAGTAAATTTATTTAATTGCTGCACATGTGACATCTGGCCCCCTGCAGTGCATATTGGTTTGATTATCTAACAAGTGTTTTGTGAGGTTACAGTCAAGTAAAATTCCACTACCTTATTCAACACAAAGGGACCATTAACATGAGTATGAGGTATTGTGCTTTGCAGTGTTTGTACAGACCTAACCTGTGCAATTGTGTTATAATGCTAACAGCCTGCGCTATACAGTAACCCACTACACAAAACATGTGTGCATGAGAAGTTTGAACCTTCACATGTCAACATACTGCGTGTGTCGACCAAATGTCTTTACAAAAAATACCACACCCAAAAAAAAAAAAACATGTGAGGTGTATTGCATGTTTACATGACACTGATGTCATGGGTGTGTGCCTCATTGTTGACTAAACAATGGCTGTTGGTCCAAAATGTGATGTGGCATCATAACTATGAGCAAATTACTGCACTGACCACTACTCACCAACATGTCGGCTATCTGTGTCAAACACACCAGGTGGGTTGGTCACTTCCTTCGGAATGAGAGTGGCCATTGCCCTCTCATAGTTCTTCCAATCAATTGGACATGGGACATTGGGGCCAAATCGCCGGCGATACTTGTCCTCCTTGGTGATTTTCTCTTTGACGAGCCGCCGTATGTCATAAAAACGCTTCTTGCAGTTAGCAAAGTCACGGACAATGGTCCCATGTGCATTGACCGCCTCCACTACCTGCTTCCATATAGTGGCCTTCCGTGCTGCCGACACAGGTTTAAAGAACAGGGGGTCCTTATGCTTTATAATGCTATGCACAAGGGCACTGCTCTCTGCTGGTGTGAACATTGGCATCTTCTTCAAAGGATTCTGTGAAGATGCCTTCTTCTTCCCCTTTTTAGAGGCAGCAGGGGTCTCAACAGCCACATCATCATCATCATCAACATCATCATCATCATCATCCTCACCCTCCTCAGCCACATATTCCTCCTCCTCCTCCTCCAGCTCCTCATCAGCCACCATCACATCAGGCACCTCCTCCACCTCACCCAGGAAACTCTCACCACTCTCAGACATGATACCAACAGTAGAACACACACAAAAAATTAAACACAAACAACACAAAACACACTCCTACTCCTTCCCTCAAACAAACAGACACACACACACACACAAACACACACACACACAAACACACACAAAGATCGACTATAGGACAAAAAAAACAAAACTAATGGGACAAACTTTGTAAAGGACAAAACAAACAATAGCACAAGACAACTTTCAGAACAATACACACTCAGAAATCACTTAGAAACAACTCACCAAAAAACAACAACCAACACTCCACTGCACCTCTCTCCTCCACACTCCAAACTACACCCACAACAAGTTTTGGCGCCTCCACGACTTATATATGGGTCTGAGAGCCCTCCCCAGTGTAAAAGGGATACACCAATCACGCTTGTACTTTCATTTTCGTATTGAGCCATGTGGTTGAATATACGAAAATTCGTATTTCATTTCACGACAAATTCGTGAAATAACGGGGTTTTCGGACCAAAAACCCTACGACATTCGTATTTCACCTACGATTCTACGACTTTACGAAAACATGCGTACACCAACATACGAATGCCTACACCATCGGAAAATACGAATTATACTAATACGACTTTTTAATAACTTACACTCCGGAACACGACTTTTGCTAGATCACTATCATTCGTACACATTCGTATTTCCTACGAATAGAAATACGAATACGAATTTTTTGGAAAACCATTTTGGTAAATTTCCCCCATGATATCCAGCTTGAAAAAGGAGACAGAAAGATCTCCGAAATGCATGCTGTTTTTGACCACACCATCTGCACTCTTTGAAGATAGAGCACCTTGGCACATGCACTTTACCTGGACGCACGGACACTTTATGGAAGCACTTGCACTTTATTGACTGGGGAATCCATTGTTTAAGCCTACTTCGGTGGTGCCACAGTTTTGATCTCAAACATAGCCCACCGCAGCCCACATATATGGTGAGATACCACATGCTTATTTTCCAGCTCACACCCAAGAAGTAAATTGCATCCAAAGATTTACCAAGAGTCCAGTTTGTAATCTGTATTTATTTGTATTTGTTTCACTTCATTTTCATTGTCCTGTTTTATAAATAAATTTTGCTTACAAGTAAAATTTTATGAACATTTTTTGAAAGAGTTACGCCACGCCACACAAATCTGTATTAAAAAGGTAAGTTATCAGCAGGGTTTAAAGTAAGCTTGAACGGGGCAGAACTGCATTCCGTCAGTTTCATATTGGAGGCAAAACGGTTCCACCTCCGTCCAGTCACCTTGCCCCACTGTGTCTTCCCTGCCTGCTTTGCTAGACAGCCTGGCAGAATGGTGGAAACCCTGCTGACTCTCTTGTCCATCCATCCACAACTCCACGGCGCAGCTATTTAAATTGACACGCCAGGCTCATGTCTCGCAGCAAATCGGAGCTGCTGCTGCCTGATTGGCTGCCAGGCTGTGAGCTGAGACTGGCGCGACATTTTAAATAGCTGCGCCGCAGAGTAACAGAAGGATGGACCTGCTCTAAGAGAGACAACCGGGTTTCCACTGCTCTGCCCAGCTGTCTCCTTTATCACACAGTGCAGTGCACACACTTCTCCCTGGCACCACACATGTAAGCCCTGGTGCCCTGCATTTAAACCCTGGCACTGTGCATGTTACACCTAGCACCATGCATGTAACCCCTGGTACTGTGCATGAAACACCTGGCATCGAGTAAGAAACCCCTGACACTGAGCTTGTAACCCCTGGGAACGAGCAAGAAAACCCTAGCAATTAGCATGTAGGTAAGCAGCACTTATGTAACATAATATGTAAGAAGCACTACTGTGTGTGGCATATTGTGCAATGGCCATTACTGTGTGTGGCATAATGTGTAATAGGCATTACAGTGTGCATAATCCCCTGTCCCACAAATCCATGCCCTAATTTTTTTGTGGAGTGCACTGTCCCGCTTTTTGGGGTATTGGGTTGTTTTGCACTGTTGGGCATAATTTGCAATAAGGGTGGTATTATGTGGCCCACATTATTCTTTTCATGGGTATGTGAGAAAGGCCATAAATGTAGAGCTTGTAAGGGGGGCACCGAACACCCTAGCACCCACCCTGGCAGTGACATATGGGGGGGGTGAGTTCCACCACCTCACCAGGACCACTTTAAACACTAGTTATCAGTTTTATTGCTCATGAAAGGGCATTCCACAGAATGGGAGCAGCCCGACAAATGTCTTCTACCTGTGAGTTGGAGCTTGTATTAGGCCAGAACAAAAGCCTGGACACTGGTGGTTGCTTCCTCTAAAATAATAAGGTGACCAACTTTTTTATAATGAAATAAATTGAAGAAAAATAAATATTGTAAATAACAGAAAAAAGCAACAAACCTAAATAGACTAGCAGGGCGGGCAGTTGCGGAACTAGCGACTTGTAGGCAAAGGTGAAAGCATATGCTTTGGGCCCCCAGCAACCCATACCTCCCAACTTCTAATCCATGGCAGATAGGGCATCAACGCATGCTACAGGCATGTGCCCAAAATTTGGGGGCATGGCCCGGTGACAAGGGAGCATGGCCTACAAACCCAGACAGTGCAAAAAAAAAGTCAACCCCATTTTGTACATCCACATTTAAAACATTTTTACAGCAGTGACATCTCCCCCCCCCCCCCTTCACACACACACACACACACACCTTCCCCATTCTCTGCTGTCCCATCCCCAATATGTTCACTGTGTCCCGAGCAGTCTCTTATCTCCTCCACCCAGACTGGGCTTGAGCTGCGTGTGCTGCGAAAGCTAGCTGGAGTCTGGACTCAGAGCCGCAGGGTGCTGCTGCGGATGTGTGCAGCAACTCCCACATGGCTATTATAATATGGGCATGTACAGTGCTTCGGGTGTTACTGTTTCAAACAACAGCTTCTGCACTTGTACAAAAGCACTGTAGTCGGCCAAAATATCAATGATCATACCCTCCAACATGACCCATTCCAGGTACAAAATGCTCTGTTCCTGGACTTCCCTTCCCAAAGAGGGGGGTCACATCAACTGCCAGTGAGTCCAGGACAGTGATGTTTGGGGTGGCATTAGGTGTGGCTGCCCTTTTTGAATATTGGATTATGCTGCAGCCCCAATTCTGCAACTGCCACTGGCAGGGGAATCCAGAAACAGAGCATTTTGTACCTAATGGAATGGGTCATGTTTACTGCCAGTGAGTCCAGGACAGTGATGTTTGGGGTGGCATTAGGTGTGGCTTCCCTTTTTTTGTATTGGATTGTGCTGCAGCCCCACCTCTGCAACTGCCACTGGCATGGGAGTCCAGAAACAGGGAATTTTGTACCTAATGGAATGGGTCATGTTGGAGGGTATGTAATATAATAGTATGCATGTGGAGAAGCTACTGTTTGAGCCAGAGAATAGAACAACACTGTGGGATCAGAGAGCAGAATATAATTAAGGGCAAATAAGAAGGACATTACGGGGACACTTTTCGAGGAAGGGTAGAACTTACAAATTAAGGACTGTCCTCCCTAAAACATTTGTTGTTCTTTTCATTAGCTCACATTTACAGCATTCTTTTCCTGATGTTTCCTGATTGCTTTAATTGACTGAGGGATATATTTACTAAAAGTTTTAGGTCTATTTAATAGAACCATAATAGCCACAATTTTGACAATAGAGTTTCTATTCCAAATAGATCATTTACTTAGAAGCTATTTTTTTGTTCCATTCTTTTTTGACTGGTGCATTGGTTTCTATTACAAGTTCTAAGTGTGTTTTTCACCCCTTATTAGAACCAAAAATGTACTCAAAAGGGACTCAAGATAGCCAAAATTATAAAAAAAAAATTTATTAGAAAAAAATAAGTTATTACCCACAAACACTTTCATTCTTGAGCTCATTTGCATATACGTTACTTTCTAAATCATTGCTGTGTCTTTCTATGCAATCATTTATGCATCTGAACATATGCTATTCTCCTATGCTTTTCTACCATATTGAGATTTCAGACAATTCCACATGAAATAAAGTCAATAAAAGTTGTTTATGATGGTTCTATTGAAAATGGTAATTTTTGTTCTATATTTGGTTTAGAGAGATGTGCAGGCTCTGATTTACTCTGATTTCAATGCAGGATCTTATTGGCTATCAACTGTCAACAACTGTCGTGTGATTTGGGATAGCCAATAAGATCCTGCTTTGAAATCAGAGTAAATCAGAGTAAATCAGAACCTGCACATCTCTAATTTGGTTCTATTGCTTTCTATTTTCCAATTGAGTGGTAGTAAATGACATGTTCCTATTAATGTCCATGGGAAAGTACCAATGGTCTATTTGAAGGTCTGTTTCTGTGAAGTTGAATTTATGGTCATTTTGAGGGGATTCTGAGTCGGTTTTGCCTTTAGTAAATACCTGATTGTCAAATGCACCATAAAATCACCTCCAACTGGACTGAAACTCAAAATCGACCTTTAGTTAAGATACCCTTAAAATTGTACATCATAATATTTACCACTGGTTTACATGACTTCATTTTTATACAATAAAAGTTATGGGTCCAGAAGCGTACACTTCTCTTAAATGACCAGCAGAAGCACTCACAGACTTGCAAGCACACACAACTTAATGGAGGATACAAGAGTGGGTGGTTCCCTCTACATGTAATATTCTGCCTGTGAAATAGACTTCTCTGGGCAACAACATGTTGGCTACCTTTAAGCAAGCAAAAAAATGTCTCATGGGAGTATTGTGGGCCTGCCAGACGTCTGTATACTTTTGAGGAGTGGATAAGGACAATGGATTCCTTTTTCTGTTGGACCTCTTGCAACCAGCATGGGGCGAGGTGGATGTAAATGCAGATACTGTTGGTTAAAGCTATTCCCAGGAAAACAGTGGGCAGTGTGATGCAAAGGCATGGAGGCAGATAGATAAATGCTAGATAATACTCGCATTAGAATAATTAAGCACATATGGAAAATGCTGACGTCCCCATACACCAGCACTATGCATCTTAGAATCAGGAACCATACTGATCTTGACTTAGAATCAGGAACCATACTGTGGGTGGTATTCAATTGTTACCACTAGTCCCAACACCTGTGTCCCAACACCTGTTAGTGTACCCACCGTTCCTGCCGGTGGGTGCACTAACATTTCAGCAAGCTGAAATGTTACAAAAGGCACCCGTTTGCGCACTCAAATGGGACTTTTTACATTGAGTCCATTAGCTTGGTCAGGTTTAGCCACCCAAACTTAATGAGCACAATATGCACAATAAAAAATGATCAATATTGGTGTGCACATAAGGAGAAATCCATTTGGAATTACCACCAATTGGATTCCTCCTGTTCACAAGCGCTGAGTAAGTCTAGACTAATTCAGCACTGCGAAGGCTGTGGGGAGATGGAGGCCACTGTTTACATCAGCGGCCCTCCCTCCCGACGGCTGGGGAATGCCTGTGTTTTCTGGGGCACTACTAGAAGACAATGCCAACTCCATCCCAATGGTCGCAGGATGTGAACAGCACACCAATATCCGATAATCGGACGGGGCTGCCCAATTCGCAGTACTGCATGTAGAGATCAAGCGTGGGAGATCAAGCGTGATTAAACAATTGAATATGGCTCTGTATGTGCAATATTCTGTAACTCATGGGTCTATGTACTAAGCCTTGGAGAGAGATAAACCAACCAGCTCATCTATGTCATTTTTCCAAACACAGCATATAACATGGCAGTTAAAGCTGATTGGCTAGTACTTTATGTCCATACACTTTATTTCTTCCCAAGGCATAGTACATAAACCCCTTAGAGCAATCAATGAAGTTGCAGAAGTACAATTTCACTCTTTAGAATAACAGAGAACAAAATGCTAATGGTTCTGAAAGCTGAAATGATTTCTGCATTTAAAAAAATATCAAGCACTAAAAATGTTTGTGGATCTTTCGCCAACACCTCACAAGAGCAATTAAGTGTTCAAACACCATTGAGAACATATGTAAAAGAGTATGACACACATTTGTGTTACTTGTATTCATAAGGTCATTGGAGGTCACTAAAACCTCACGCAAGTTGTGTGTAGATACTGACGTAGTTTAAGCTTGTTTTAACTTATGATCCTGAAAAAGCAAAGTTTTACTAATCTATAAAAGCTAATACTCATAGTGAAAAATACATTTTTACTGTAAAAAACATGAAAGATGTAAAGCGAGCCTAAAACAAAAAGCCTGAATGGAAATAAAATATCTTCTCTGATGTATGTATAATTTTGACTATATGTGTATGTAGAGGTGTGGTTAACTGAGTCAAGAATTAGTCATCTTTAAATTCCACGCAAGCTGGATCTCAGTCAAAACTATAACAACATGTGGCTAATTTGCATATCTGACCACGCTAAACATGCAGTTGCTGGATGTATACATATTTCTGAAGCAAGAGGGGAATACAATGCTACAAATATTATCCAGATCTCTCCCTTTGGCCAAGTTTCCTATAGTACTTTCATGATACGTTGCATTTGCCAACGACTATGCACGAGAGTTACAGAGCGCCAAGAAAGCTGGTTGTTTTTGCATTTCTATCTAAAATTTTCTTTCATTTACAGAAACTGTCCTATGTAATTATATTAAGGAACAAAAAGATTTAGATGTAGATTTATCTAGAAGAGAAAGTATTAAAGACGTGTCAATGTCATGTGCACTTAGAAACAAGCAAGTCCAAGAACACTGGTATTATTTTCAGAAACACTCAGAGAGCCATTAGTGTTTCACATACTTCTTCCACTGCTAATAATAACCGCCCTCCAACATGAACAAGTATATTTTTGGCAAAGGTTGAACTGATGTTCTGGGAGCTACTGTATGACATGATGTCCCCTAATACTATATTACAGGACTATGGGAGCTGGTGCGTTCAAAGGAACATCCAGATTGAACAATACATTACTAATTTAAGGCATCTGAGCTCTTATGTAAGAATGAACTCATTAGAGAATGGTTAAAAATATTGAATAATAAAAACTTTTTTCTTATGCTTTTTCAGTCAACATAAGCTGGAGTTCTAGAACACAAATGTGGGTAACATTGCATGACTTACCAGTCCATCACAGTTACTGATGGCCACAGTTCCTCCTGGCATATGAGTGATGTCTCCTGTATACACACAATCTGCATTTATTGAGTCATGAGAAATCTCCTTTAAATCCTCCTGCCACTCAACAGTAGCCTTGTGAGAAACCAAACGTCTGTTGGGCTTCAGACGAAGATGTAGCTGCTCACCAAAGACCGTAACATTGAAATACAAGCACCTATCATCTGACTGAGTTGTTGGTGAATCGAGGATACTTCGGGCCAACCTCTGCCCAGGGTGCTTTAAGGTCAGTCCACCTCTTCTACTTCCTGTTGCCGACACCACGTGGGAAAGATATTGTCCTAGATGATCTGTACTGAATGGGACAATCACACCATATTCACTGAGCTTTCCAGAGAGGTTTTCTATTGGGAATAAATAAAAGCTATATAAGTCTTTAGAAACAACGACCTACATCATCTAAGCAGTGTTTCATATTCATATATATGATCATCACTGACTTTTGGGCTACACATTTTCTACAATTGGTTATGGAATCATGTATTCACTTTTTACCAGTGGTCTGGTTAGTGCACCAAAAGTATTTTGCCTTAGGAACATATTGCTAAGGTTGTCGTTACTGTAACAAGACCAGCACAATAGTAGTATGCTAATGTACAGTCAGACAAAGCAGATCACTATTGTTAAATATTGGCCTCAGTATTCTAAGAAACATTTATAGCTTTCCCAGCTGTGTACTCTCATTTGACTTTCCCCGCCAGGGGGATCGAGCGAAGACTCAACTAGGATACTCATTTGGATGGAGCAAGCTTATTGACACCTGTCAAAACAAACACACCTATGTTTTACTCCACAAATAACACTGCAATGGGTAACATCCAAGTTGGCAGTCTCCTCCTGGAGCAGTATATTTGCCAACAACACAACTCATCACATTCACTTAGAACATGTGTACTTAAATCAACATACTGTACAACTGCACAGCAATGGATTGTGCTGCCAGAGTAGCGAACATACTGTATGTCTACCTTTCATGCAGAGACCAGCAGCCAGTTAAGATATGTGCATTTTAACATTATTTTAGCTATTTAACCCCTAAAAGGGTCAGAAATATTAGTATGTTTCTATAACACTATATGCAGGGCAGAAGTTCCACTGACAGGACAGAAGTTACTGAGCGAGGTCAGTGCAATGCAATTTAACATTCTCCAGCTAATCACTTTTGTTTTAGATAAACTACTGACTGCTTATGTACTCAGGCATACATAGCACACAGTACAAGGAAGTGTAGTTATGTGCAATGAATCGAAGCAAAAAATAATAATAATATAAGTGATAATGATAATAAAGTATCAGTGTCTGTGGATTACACATTCCTAAACTACTTTGATAGCAGTGCATTCATTGGTATAATAAAGCACTTGCCATTCTAAAGGCTAAATAGATTTACCCTAAATGAAAGACTTAGCATTAGTGTTAGAAGCATCAGAGGGTACAGTCTAGGTCTAAGAAGTCATACCTTTTGAAATAAATGAATCCACACTCAGCCAGCAGAGAGAGGTGAAAAAGCAAGTTACAATACCATACATGTAGAGATAATCCATTGGGTATAGCTTGGACAGGAGTTTGTACAGGTTTCCAGACAAGAAGCAGCAGAATCATATATATCCAGTAAGTGAGCAAGTTCAGCAGATTTTTTTCCTTCTTCTTTTGGAGATTTCCTACTTTGCTCAGTTAGCCGGACATTTAGTGAGTGAGAGAGAGAGAGAGAAGGATATTGCAGGATTTTGCCCAGGCAGCCAGGCGTTTAACAGTCTGCTCTCCTCCTGTTGCAGTACTGTAGATTGACAGATCAGGAGAGGCACAGTCTGGAGTGGTGGGGGAGAGACTTAGAGAGGCTTTGATACAGTCTTTTTGGACCCTTGTGAACTGTGCCTATCCAGGAGAAGCCCCATCCATTTAGGAAGGCAAAAGAAATAAGGGAGGAGGAGAGAAAGAGAGTGAAAAAGGGAGGGAGGTCTGGATTTTCAGAGTACATTGCAGCTCCAGCCAGAGGATGCAAGTACTGACATCATCTGTAACATTGTAGCGCAGACACACCCTGGGTTCCCTCTGTCCCTCCTCTGGACAGAGGGGGTCTCCCAAATCTGTGACATGTGAAACTGTACTTTGCCTGCCACTGTGGAATGGAAAAGAAAAGCAGAATGGTTCTATGTGCATTGTAATAATAGACCCAGTGTTCCTGCTAGGAAAAACCCACCACTGTTTATAATTATAGTTTTTTTTACTTTATCCCACACTTCACATCCAGGTAACTAGTTCCTTTTAATTTATCTTTGTATAGAGGGAATTATGACCAACCATAATCTTCTACTTGTAGATAAAACCTTATACAAAATAATATGTTACAGGTTATGCGCTATTTTAAATATTCAAAGTCTTCTTGTTCTTCCGGGTGTGGAATAAATCCCCGACGGTCGGGATTCCGACAGTCATTAGTCAGACGTCGGAATCCCGACTGCACAGCGGGGGGAGCGCAATGAAGCCCCTTGCGGGATCGCTGTGCTCGCCACGCTGCGGGCACGGTGGCAAGCTGCGCTCGCCACCTATTTTATTCTCCCTCTATGGGGGTCGTGGACCCCCACGAGGGAGCAGTCGGGATTCCGACGTCGGAGTAATGACTGTCGGAATCCCGACTGTCGGGGAGCCATCCGGCACCCGTTCTTCCAGCATATACTTAGCTTTTGCAATGATGTATTGGTGTCCTTAGTTACTGTGTGATGTATTTTGAACATACATGTAATGTTTATATTAGGTATATTTTGTAGTAAGATATCAGATCTGCACTGATCAGCCTAATTATAATTCCCGTTTACCAACCGCATAGTATAGATTACAAATTTGACATTAGGGGTGACATTTAATACGATGCGCTAGTTGTTTTTTTTTTTTGCGATTTTTAGGTGTTTTCGCACATTTTGTCGAAAACGCTTAGGGTGCGCTCAGTCATGCAATTCACATATATTGTGCAAGAAATCGCACTTTTTCACATGCCGATTTGAATTAGCATTTTTTCCGCATCCAGATGTTTTCGCATTGAAAAGTATACACATCGCTTATTAAATGGAATGCGCTAACGGAATTCGCATTTGCAGACCAGGTCCTGATGGGGGAATTGACCCAAGAGTAACTTTAGTCAAATGCAGAAATGGTTAATTGTCACACAGGTGTCCACAATTGTACTCATAAACTCCCCTACATATACCCAAACATTATTAAGGACACCTGTGAGGATTTGAGAGATGGAGATTGTGCAGAGTGGTGTGGAGCTGACTGTTTGTGACTTTGGTCATTTGGAGGAGCTGCGCAGGTAGGTATCGTGCTAGGCTGTACCTGGACTCCCTCTCTAATCAACAGGTTGTGGGGATGTTTCGGCTGAACCGCACTAACCTCTTGAACTTATATGAGCAGGTGAGAGATGATTTGTACCCTTGTGGGGGTGCCAACTATGCAGTGTCTGGGCTGCAGAAATTAATGTGTGCCCTCTACTTCTTGGCCACAGGCTCCACTCAGTCTGTGACCTCATGGTCATTGGGGGTCTCACAAGCCACTTTCTCTAAGCATTTAACTCAAGTGTTACTTGATTTCAAGAAGTTGTGGCACACATATACCAGATTCCCATGTTGTGAGTCCGAGTAGCAGGACCTTAAGATGGCTTTCTATCGGCTCTCAGCATTCCCAAATGTGCTGGGAGCCATAGATTGCAGCAACATTGCCCTTCGGACACCGCACGTGAGGGGACACGTCTATGTCAATCGGCGTGGGCGTCACTCCCTTAACGTGCAGGTGGTATGTGATGCCAACCTCAAAATACTCAGTGTGGTTGCAGGCTACCCAGGGAACTGCCATGATGCCTATATTCTGCATCCCTCAGCCCTCTGGGACTGCTTCCAAGACCACCACATGACAGAGGGATGGCTACTTAGTAAGTACATTTTAAGTTCTGTAATTGATTGCCCACTATGTATAGTGCTATTATGTGTTCCTTTACATACTAAACAATTATTGCACTCCTGTGTAGTGTGTCAATACAATTAGAAGAAAGACATAAGTCAGTCGCACAGGGCAGTAACGTTGTTGGTATGCTTTCAAAAGGACCCTCCTAGAAACAAGTGTAATTTGCAATTATTTCATATAGGTGATGAGGGTGTGCCACCACAGGCATGGAATTTTACAAGAAAAAAGGGACAGAAGGAATGCCTTTTGTAGGTGCACCTAAGAATAAATTGAACTCATAATACATGACTTTTAATAAATTTACATATAAAATATCTGCGAAATAAAACCAGGACATACAACAATCACACAAATAAAAAAGGGGAGGACGTTCCCCTGACTCAGTGTGACCCCCTGGTCACCACAGCCCCTATCTGTAAGTGTTTTGATGTTTAGTACTGTAGGCAACAATAAAGGAGTGGGTATTCTCCTACATGCAGCGGTTTAGCGGTAAGATCTATTGTCATAAATAATATCACGCGTATTGGGAGAAAGTAAATGAATGAGGGTGAGGCACGCACCTATTGAGGACAATCCTCTGATAGTGCTGCCCTCAGCCCAGGTAGCCGCTACCGCTCAAAGACACTGAGGGCTGGTGAACCCAATGTGAGGTGTGCAGGCATGCACTTGCCTTGTTCACTCAGCTCACTCAGGTAACGCTAAGTCTGGCGCCAGACTAGCGTGTCGGTCGCCGGGTGGACCGCTCTCAAGTTTTGCGCAACAACACAATTCAAAATTTCAACATCATAAGTGGGGAGGGGAAGAGGGGGTTTTAGAACACACTGAGTGTGTTAAGACGGTCAGCGTACGCTTCGCAGTGAACGCTTCCTCAGGACCACTGAGTGATTACATATACGAACGGTTATGTGATTTAGCACCCAGGATTCATAACAGTGATGGAGTGCGTTTTTTCTTATGCCGTAAACACAAAAATGGGGCAGGGTCTTGTGCCAGCTAAGCCACAACCCATTTAAACATGGGGCGTCGCCTACTGGGAGATAGGCCACGCCCATTTTTAAATGGTATCGGCTCTTTGTTTTAACAGTTCATATTTTTTGGCTCTTTGTCTCTCATTGGTTGGCCACCCCTGGTGTAGTATGTGTCATAGTGCATTTAAGGTGTGTTTTGGGGTATGGCATATAACAATGGGTACTGTACAGTAACAGATGTACCCCTGCAAATTGTTTAATGCTATGATATTAGATTTGTCTGATGGCTTTTTAACATTAAATAAAAAAACGTTGCTACAGTATGTCACTGATACCCACTATCAGTGACTCCATGCCATGGCCGGCATATCTGCCACCACTGTAATGTGCTATTTTGGCAGCCATTACCCTATATTACATTTGTTAAATGAGCATGTATTCATATTTAAACATGCTTCATCAAGTTATTGGAACACTGTAGGTGAAATTGAACCTTTATTTGGTTAACAGTAGGGGGGTGGAGTACATTGTAGTATAGGCTATTGTGCATGTTACATACGTGTGTGTACTGTATGAGTAATGTTTTTGCATATATTTTGCTTACATGCAGCCTCTAAATCCGGACATATGCCTCGGTATGTGTGGGATGCGTGAGCACTTCGGGAATGTGGATCTTCAAACAAAATGGTGGACAGCCATTACAAATATTGCATGGACAACATTTATTTCCAGCATGCATCATAACATGTGTTACATGTTTTATCCCTGGGGCACACATGGCTCATGATTACCAATTATGTGTGCCCATTATTGTGTGGTTATATTTGAAAAAGAAAAAAAATATATAAATATTATTTTTTAAAAGATCATGGCTGAAATAATGCTGTATGGAGTCGTTCTTGCTATTACTGAATTAAAAATGTTTGGGCCCTGACCAATTTGAACCTGTAACATAATTTGCTAGGCATTTGAACAATACCAGCAGTTGTGGAACTACATGACCCAGCATCACTAACAACTGAACTTTATGAACATTAAATTTACATAACTTGACCTTGCTGGGATATAAAGTGCCACAGCAGCACTATTGTTATGCAACATTACAAGAGAACATTACAGTTAGAAAACATTGCAATGGTTGATGTACATGAAAATGTGTTAACACTTACCAGCTGGGGGCAGCGTTGGCGGCCTATCGGTGTCGACAACATGGAGCCTAGGAAGGACCTCTGGTGGGAAGATTATTTTTAGTTGCTTTTTATACGTCGTGTATGTAACCGGTTGGCTGGTGCCTCCTCCAGTGTGGCTGGCCTCTAATTTCTGTCACCCTCTTGGCTTTGAGTAGCCTTTTGATTAAACCTCTTTTTGACATTTCTAACACTTCTTTTGTAGCTGTTAACGGCATTGACTGCGCCAGTGATGGCTTCCCACATGGCTCTCTTCCGCTGCGCAGTGGTCCTGTTATTGTGCTTCCCCAGCAGCCTGTCAAATACAGGCAATATGGCGTGGACAAGGGCCGCATTTTCCTCATATGAGAAACGCACCTTGCGGCCACTTTGGGTGCGGGCACTTTCTGGTTCCTCCTCAACCTCCTCTGCGGCCATGTCCCCCTCCTCCTCCAGGGCAGCAGCACCCTCCTCACCTCCATCTTCCTCCACCTCAGGCCAGTCGACCTCAGAGATGTGTCCCTCCTGCAGCTCCTCCTCTGACTGTGGGGGTTATTCTAGTCCATTCTTTCTGACAAAATCCTTCTTAGATGGACAAAACCATGTGCACTGCGGGTGGGGCAGATGTAACTTTTGCAGAGAGAATTAGATTTGGGTGGGGTTTTTCTTCAAAGTGAGATCTATATTGAGTTGTAAAATCATGCAGTCAGTATTTTCCCTGCACAGAAACAAAATAACTCACCCAAATCTAATTCTCTCTGCAAATGTTACATCTGCCCCCCTGCAGTGCACATGGTTTTGTCCATCTAAGAAGGATTTTGTCAGAAAGAATGAACTAGAATAAACCCCTGTGTGCTGAACAGGTCCTCCTGTGTGAGGGGATGATATGGGGAGGCAAGAGGGTCCTCCACCTGCTGTGCCTGCTCCTCCGGGGTCTGCCCTGGCCCAGGCCTTGTTGTGGCCATGCTGGCTGGCACAGTGCTGCCTCTCCCTCTGACACTGCTGGCACTTAGTGTGCATCTGTTGGCTCTCCCCCTGGCTCCTCTGGTGCTGCTGCTGGCTGGAACTGGCCCACTGCTGCCTCTTCCACCTGCACTCCCTGACTCTGCTCCTCTCCTGTCCATCCTCATCACCTTACTACCTTTCTAAGGTCAAAATGGCGCCTGTGCCCCTTTATATAGGGGGTGAGATGCATATTGTAGGGGACTTAGGTGGGCCAATAGGTTAGGGGGTTGTTTGGCAAGCGGAGGCAGTGTAGTAATTCGCATTCCGGTTGGTCAGATAATCGCAGATGATCTGCGCCGGAAATCGCACTGTGTCATAATATCGCGCCACATCGCACCACATCGCATCTCTTCGCACTTTACCGCACTTTTTTGGGCACATTAGCGCATCCCATTGAATAATTGGTTTGGCGGAAAAAATGTGATTTCAAAAAGTGCAATACGGTGCGATTTTGAAAAGTAACTAAAACTTGCATCCTATTAAATGTCACCCTAGATTTGTTAGCCAGATTCGTACATGTTTAGTTCATTCACCAGTATCAATAATGACAATATTTTGCCCAAACCCCTTCTGCTAAAAACTAGGAAAACGTTAAATATGCCAAGTTCCTTTCTAGTCAATGTATTCCCCAGCTCGTGGAGTCTGGGAGTGAGATGACTGGACAACCACAGAATGCTGCACACCTGGAAAATACATTGATCCTCATTGTACCTCTGGAAAGATGGGGGGGGGTCCCTTTTTGTGGGATTTATTTTTTATTTTACTAGTTGAGAAACCACATGTAAAATGTGCAAACATCAAGTAATTCATTTAAATTAACAGTCAATTGACAAACTGTATTAAGTGAACTGAAGCTCTTCCCATAGAGTTCTTACTTTAACACACATGGAGTAATCCTGGTATGTAACAAAATGATATGTGCACTGTCTGGAAGAACTAATCCTATTGAGTTTTAAATACATCCAGAACCTCACCCCATGCCAAACCACAACAATCTTTAATATATGTATGGTAGAATGTCCAAGGTCTTGGTACCACAGACGTTTACATAGGAGGTATATGGGGCCACAGTACAGGCCCCTTAATCCGACAGGCTTGGTCCTAGTTTTGACCCTTAATACACCATTGAGTGCCATAAATAAAGCTCAAAGTGGGAGCAAGCACCCCCCTGTGCAGAGAGGGAGTATGTATGGTTATGACTGGAGCTCAAACTGGCATGGTAACTGGAGTTTCAGTTTCTTAAATATCCAGAACCCAGTGTATTAAAACATGATGTTGGTGCATTTGTATTTATTTAGCTACATTTAATTGTGTCCCTTATATAGATCATTTCAGGTACATAATTGCTTAACGTTAATTCTGAGTAAATCTTTATAAAGTATATACAATTTTTCTCCCCATATCGGTCAGTGTGTGTGTGCATGCATTACAGTATATCGTTCACACCGAGGCATGTGTACAAGGCTTTAGAGATAATAACTATATTATTACACTATTATTGCTCATGTATACAGCATGTGGTTATCACAAAGATACATGGAGATGAGGCAAAGAAAGGTATTAGATGTTCAATGTTTATATTATAGGTTTTAAGTCCTCAAGACCCCAAGCAGCTCATGTTTTCCTGGTCACCTCACGGAATAACTAGTAAGATGATTAGCTCCACTTGTTAACCTTATAAAATGTGTAAGTGAGTAATGTATACCCTCCCACTGTACCGAATTTGCCGGTACAGAACCGTTTTTTAACAGACTGTACCGGCAAATAAAGAATGTACCGAATGTACTGATTTATTCACTTTGGCCCAACTCCCCTGGCATCCCGACTCCTCCTCCTGGCTCCGGGCTCAGTGTCTCTGCAGTCTGATCTGCCACTGTGCGCCGCTCTCCCCTGGCCCAGCACCCGGCGTTCCCAAGAGTGCCTTGGGGTCCTGTGCCAGCGTGCGCGTCATAACGTCATGATGTCACACACCGGCACCGCTGACCCGGCGCACTCAGGGGAAAATACTATCAGCGCTCTCCACATGTGCAGTGATGTCCTTCTGGGTGCAAAGCTGCCTGAGGCAGAAGCAGCTTTGCGTGGGGTACAGTGGCTGCATTTATTCAATTGTATAATACATACCCTCCAACTTTGTGTACAGGGCTTCTGGTCACGCCCCCCTTTCCAGATTTGTACCGATTTCTACCCATCAGATGTTGGAGGGTATGGTAAAGAATACACTTGTGAGAACCGCGTTTAATAACTACTGGTTTATATCATATTGAATATATCTTTGCAATAAAGGTTCACCAAGCTGGAGATTTCTTGCTGCCCAATATTTCAGAAAAGTATCAAAACAAAATACAAAGGACAAAAGTACACAGTAATCCAGTGGTTCTCAACTTGATCCTCATGATCCCGAACAGATCTTGTTTTCTAGGTCACCGAACAGGTTCACAGGTGTATTTATTACTCACTGATACATTTTAAAAGATCCACAGTTGGAACAAATAATTTCACTAGAGATTCTGTGAGGAAACCTGGAAAACAAGAAACGTTTACCATAATGAGGGCTGAGTTTGAGAACCTATGCAGTATTGAAACAGAAAAAAAAATGACACCAAAATTCCCAGCGGAATGATCAGAACCATAAGTGTTGCTTCAATGGTGTTCATAGAAAAGAAAGTTTTTTCAGAGCACCTGTACTGTCTTTTCCAACTGGAAACAATATAAATATTCTGTCATATTCCACATAATAACTGTACTCTTGGATATTGGCAGTATTGACGCTGGATCTTTATGGCATCACTTACATATAAGAGAATTAGGTTAGTGAAGGCATGTCCAAACTATGGCCCTCCAGCTGTTCTGAAACTAGACATCCCAGCATGCCTTGCCATAGTTTTAGCATTCCCTAAACGCAAAACTCTGGCAAGGCATGATGGGACTTATAGTTTCACAACAGCTGGAGGGCCATAGTTTGGACATGTCTGGGTTAGTGCATATTCTCAGCAATTAATGGTCTTGAGTTGCTCCAGAACATTCACTATTGCAGAGCTGATGAAAATTGGTCTTAAGTAAAGTAACACAAAATTAATTAAACTACATTACATGGGTGAAAAGATTACCTTACCTGAAGGTTTAAGGGTGGCACCTTTGCAATGTTAATTTCCATACATGTAGCCAATCAGGAAGAGTCAACTCGTGCCTTGCTGGTTGGGAGATTACCTTAAATTACAGGAACTCACATAATACATGTATAATGCATCTGTAAATAAAATAATACCTTTGTACATGACATTGATAAAACAGGTTACACATGTAAAAGCAAATGAATAGACATCACTTGACTTTTTAGCCTTCAGCTATCTGGCTTATATTGCACTAACATGGCTGTGTTATATGCAGCTATGGTTGTGAAAACAAGTACAAGTATGAGAACAGCACTTTTATTGATTAATACAGAAGTATATCTCAAAGATCAAAAGTATTAGAGAATAATTAATATTAATATTGATAAAGACCAAATATAATTCTTAAAAATAAATAATAATATCTAAAAATATGTTAATAAAAGAATGCAATCGACATTCAGTGATATAAAACAGTGCATAATGCAAAAAATATAATCAGGAGTACTCATGGACCAATTGCTATTGCATATATTTTGCTATTGAGTGCAGTTCAAGTAGTGGCAATGCTGCACCGTTCCTCTAATTTCCCAGTGATTAATTATGAATATGTTGTTACCAATTCTTCAGGATAATCTGGAATTCTTTAGCAAAGAAACGTTGGAATGTTTCAGATTCTCCAAGGGATCTTGTAACTGGCTTCGGAAGATAATCCACAGTACTGTTGGTCTTGGAAATGGTAACAACCTACACATTAGTGGATAGGATATATTAGTAGGACTACATCACATGTGGAGATCTGCCTTCTGTGCTCCTGGCACACACAGATAAAGTATTTCATACTGAAACTGTTTTTCAGTTCTTTACTTCTTTTGCCAAAGTATTACAAGTCATAGGAACCTAGCAATAGTGACTCCTTTATTGTAGTTTTGAAAGGAGATGTCCACTTAATAAAGGTAGATATAGCACCAAAATATGTGCACAGAAAGCATTCAACTATTCCAACATCAGCTCAACCTCATGATCCCATAGAAGCCCATTTGCACTTAGATACGTGGACTCACAGGAGGCGGACAGCAGATCAAGCTTGGTACAGCATGTGAACACTGGCAATGGCACCCTACATCACCCTACATCATGCATTTTAATTCGCAACCCCATAGTGGTGCACAGAAAATTGGGTACTTGTTTAGTTTCATGGAGGCACTTCCAAGCAGATCGTATGTAAATCGTATGCAAAACGAGCCTGCAGCGTGGCGAGGGGCCGCGGAATACACGTCAAGTAATACATGTCCCCTCGCCACGCTTCAGGCATGTTTTCCGCAACCCCCACGTCCTAACCCTATCCTTCCCTTCCTACAGCCTAACCCTCCTCCTTTCCAGCCTAACCCTAATACTCCCTGCTAGTGCCTAGACATAACCCCCCTCCTCAACCCTCCCTCCCCGCAGTCTAAATCTCACTGGTGCCTAAACCTAAAGGGTGTACACACGGTGAGATTTTGGCAGGAGATTTTGACTAGACAGTCAAAATCTCCTAGAAAGTTAGCCAAAATATCCCAGTTTTTCTCCTGCTTAGTCAATATTGTCTAGCATAGATTATCATAGATAATAGCATAGCTCCCATCTGGACCACTCCGCTCTGCACAAGATCTGCGTCTCTCTTCTGCACGGATCACCAGCTCCCATTCACTATTACAGGACTTCATTGGGCTGCTCCCACCCTATGCCCTTCCACGCACAATAAGACTCTCCAGTAGCCTCCAAACTGACAAGCATTCCCTGAGAACTCACCTCTTCAGGCAAACCTATCATATTTAAGTTCTACAAGCATAACCCTCCGAGCCACTTATGTATTATATAGCTTTCTTTCTGGACTTGTAACTTGTAAGGGGGTCATCTATTTATTAGAGTGCAGCTGCAAAAAACAATATGTGGGGCGGACAACCAGACCACTAAAAACAAGGATTAGCGAACACATACGTAATATTAAAAAGAAAAATGACAAGCACAATTTATCCAAACATTTCAATGACTTCCATGACGGGGACCCCAGTTCACTAAAGTTCACAGGCATCCAGACAGTAGAACAGAACTGGCGAGGGGGTGACTACCAAATGAAAATTAATAGACTTGAACTTAAATGGATGTATACCTTGAAAACACTGAAACCTAGAGGTCTTAATTTAGACAATGAGGTAAAAGCCATAGTAGGAAAGAAGTAAATCTTTTACAATAAAATTCCTTTAAAACTAATGAGACCCATACCATTTATCACCTCTAAACCCAGTGTTCAATATACCTTTAAATAACTCCTAAACCCATTGTTTACCATAACAAAATTGTCTCTTAATCACTTCTGAACCCATTGATCAATATAATAAAGTTAGCGAATGTAGCAATTTTGCTATAGCAAAATGACACATGTTGCATAGAAACGTTTAAGAAGGAGTGAAGCGTCACACACAGAAACCCAATCACCAACTGATGACACTAACCAATGAGAAATCAGCAAAGGGAATGAGAGGGTTATTTAAAAAACCTCAATGGACATACATGCACTACAAATCTCCCTAGAAGAAGGCTACAAGGTAGCTGAAACGCATTGGAGGAACCACTGACCGAATACATGCAAACAGATTCCGTTAACAGGCTGAGACGCCAGGACATTTGAAGCAGAGACGCTGACAGCCAGCGTGTGCACGCGCCAGACTGTACACGTCAACTACATCGTGGGACCGAAGCCGCCGAAAGCAGAGGTGAGTACGGGGAGAGGAAAGCTCACCAGTGCAGGAAACCCGTAGAGAGGTGAAGCAGGCACAGCCGCGGACCACATCGGTATCCGTGGCGGTGTTCTGTAAACCTCCGAGACAGGGAGACTTCACAGTGAGTGTACCGCAGCACAGGGAGCAGTGTTAACGCGCAGCCCCGAGTGCAAGCGGTCCCGCTGTAAGAGTCTCCAGAAGTCCGGGCAACCTGCAGCGGCAGGCAACTACTTTCCCCCGAAAACCGGGCGCCACTGACCACCAATGCTAAAGAGGTACCTGAAGATTCACCGTTAAAGAACTGTGCGCACACACCCCCAGATATTGTCATCTAACGGGACGCCGTTTTTTGACACACTGAGACTTGTGAGACATTATTGACATCAGCAGAGTTGGGCCAGGAGCAAACCCAGCTCACATTTGCCACCGGTATCGTGCATGCACCTTATTATTGATTACTTTGGTTTTGTTTTTTGTTTTGGTTGAATTTGTTCAGCCTTTCTTGTTCTGTGTTGTGCGGAGAACACACAGAGTTTACAAACAGGACACTACAGAAAGTGAATTCCGTATTAATACCGAGTTCTTGACCCATATTTGATTTATTTATTCACTTTATTTTTTTTTTTTTTTTTTTTTTTTTTTTTGGTTTGGTTTATTTGTTTTTCTAATCTCTGATTGATTGATTAATTGAATCATTACATTGACCATTAGCAGTGTTCACAAACACTGGTCATTTATTTTATTACTATCAGTAAAGCTTATTTTTATTCAAATAACACCCACGATTTATTCTTAATTTATTCCTATATTTCAACCATAAAAAAGGGCAGAGCGCAGCACTGAACCAAACGTATTCTATTGTAACTTGGTGGGACTGCTATGCTATTACTGGTGCCTGTCCTTGTGTCTCCCTCCTATATCCCTATAGATTGTAAGCTTGCAGCAGGGCCCTCCTTCCTCCAAATCTGTCTGTTGTTACCCAGTTTGTTTTATCACTGTCTACTATTGTAAAGCGCAACGGAATCTGCTGCACTATATAAGAAACTGTAAATAAATAAATAATAGATTGCTTAGCATAGATTGACTGTGCAGGCAAGAAAATGTTGACTAGATTATAGTCTATCATTACTTAGTAAAAATCTCCAGTGCATCTAGCCAAAATCACTTGTGCATCTTGTCGAAATTACTTATTCAAACTTGTCCAATAGCCAATATCTCACCATATGTATGGGGCTTAACACCCCCCTCTCCTCCTCAGCTTAAGATATTTGGGATGGTTCAGAAGAAAAAGTACTCTATTTTTGTTGGGGACATTCTAAGTATAAGTTGTATTTAACATTTAGTTCAATGATGAGCTGATAGGGAAATATGATTCCGTATTAAAAAGTGTTTGCTTGGTGGTACTATAGGCATAGCCAAAGACATGAATAGTGTGTTCAGTATTGTCAGTAGAAGGACATGAGGGGGGTGCAGTATAGCAGTGAGAGAACCACTTTAGACCGCTGTGTGGCACTAATTTAATCTTTTTGTTTCTGAAAGTCACCAGAATTAGTTGGAGAAGCGTGTGAGTTCACACAAAAGAAGCGCATACACACAAAAAAAACATTAGGGCGTGGTGGGAGAATAAAATAGTGTGCCCATGCACTTCAAACTGTGTCCATGTCAACAGTGTCGACATTCTGGTAAAAAAAAAAAAACCAGTGAAAAGCCTCATGTCGATATTTTGATTGTCGACCTTGCCCATGTCGACCTAATGCTTGTGTCGACATAATGACCCTGTCGACCTAACCCATGTCGACCTAGACCCATGTCGACCTTGTCCCATGTTGACCTTGCTGCATGTTGACCTAGTGGTGTCAATCCAATGCTTGTCGACCTAGTTGTTGTAGACCAAATGATCCACACCCAAACATACATGGTGATCACTAGTGTTAGCACTGGAAATTGCTTTACCCTTTGGCCAGGGAATTTGTCAAAATAGGTGTGAAAATTGGCAAGCAAATCTTTTTATTAACTCTTTGAGTGCCAATGTTGCTGTGAGAGATCCTCAAAATATCCTTTAAAAATGCCAGCGCCACTCACAGCGACTTGCTGGCTGGGTAGTAGGAAATGGGGTGCTGGAACACTTACACTATGTAAGCTACTGCTTAGTTTCCCTTAAATGCCCAACTCCTTAATGTGTCATATAACAGAGAGTAATCAGTGCTGTTCTTCATAATTGACATTTAAAAACCTACCAACCTGTTTGAGAAATGTTAGGTTGTGGGAAAGGACAAGATCCTATGGTGAGAAGGTCATCCAATACAAACAGAAGAGGCTGTGTGTGACTGCAACACCTGCTTCTATGAGTTTAGGGAAGAGCAAAGCATCTGAATTGCACTCTGGAAGATTTGGGATACTAGAACAACAATGAATTTCCAAGGTTTGTTTTTTTCTAGCTGAAATATCTACAGTAACAGAAGTATAAAAAAAAAAAAAAAATTGGAAGATGTTCAGCGGAGCATACACCCTTGTTCTTATTGTCAAATATTACTATTTCTACTGCTTATGCCCACAAAGAAAATATGTCTATGTCCTTATGAAGAGCTGACACTTGCACCTCATTATGGAGCTAATTCACTAGCCCACGCAGATCTGCATAAATCACAAATCGCCATTTTTACACATCTGTGCATGGGTTCACACACCAGTACATGTGCCTGAGCACTGAAAACTGCTGTTGTATCGCAACTGCAGTCTAAATAGCAAATGGGGGGGGGGGGGCTTTGATGCGGCAATGCAGGAATGTGGTGCGGATAGCATAGGCGTGTTCGGACTGTTTGAGGGGGGCGTTGTGACTGAGTCATGTCACATGCAGCTGCTGCGACCTGAAAAATGGACAGCCTGAGCCTGGCTTCGCAGCTAGGATGCGCAGCCAGGGGGCAGCCAGTAGTGTGTGATTGGTTTGCATTTTTAGCGAAGGGCTTGCGCAATACAGTGTATTGTGGACGCATTACAGGGAGCATCCAGCGGGTGGGACGAACGTGCCCTGTGGATGTTCATTGGGCCTATGCTTGGAGATGCCGGACGGGACAGGAAGCTTTATGTCAAAGCAGGCCAAGTACAAATATATATCTGTATATCTTTGGTGTATGGAAGGAAACTGAAGAACCATGAGGAAAACCATGCAAACACATGGAGACCAATCAAATACCACCTGTACAGTGCCATAGCTGGAAGTAAACATATAACACCAATACATGCAGAGCAGATGACAGTTGACCATTTGCTTTGAAATGGTGGAAAACTGCCAAAAACTGTCACTCATCCATTACAAGGTTTTTGTTCCAACCAACCCAATCTGACAATCGATCTGTAGATGTATAGCCAGCTTAAATCTGACCTTTACTGAGGCCACCAGTCGCAGGGGGCATAGCGAGACCAAGGAAACTGCATTTGCAATGCAAACCCAGGAAACCGCCCCTGTTTTTCTGAATGTGGCCACTCCCATCGTTCCCTGAAAATGCCTCTGCAGAGATGTTTATATTATAGCAATGCAGTTGCAGGACCCATTCTGCATATGCGCATGCCGGTTCTCATAACACACAGCTTAAGGTGGAGAACTGGTATCTCCTGACTAGGGATGAAGACATTTGAATTGCTTCGGGACTTCCTTCCCTGAGCTAGTAAAATGTCTTTCAATTAACTCAATCTCTTTGGTACGTGTTACTGTAGCAAACAGTGAGTTTCTGTATCCATGCACTGAAGGCACGCTTTAACAATCTGTGAGTAATGTTTTAATAAAATACCTGCTCGTATGCTGGAATGATGTTACTATTATCTGTTTGTTTATTCAGTTTAAAGAATATTTTTCTATGACGGATCACATTCTCTAGTGAGAATGTGGGTTACATCTGTACCTTTTCTGGGGCAAACTTGTTTAGCTAAACTTTTGTCACCAGAGTATATGTGCTTTCATTCCAAAGAAGCTAGCCAAGTACATTTGTCAGTACTTCTGAGAGCATGAGCTCATGCAACAGGCCAGCTGGCGCTGGTTGGATGTTGTTCAATAACATGTACATCTGCACTATGACCTCACCTGGCTGCCATTTTAATCATGGTAACATAGTGACACAGTGGTAAGCATTGTGGGTTCACAGCACTGGGGTCATGACTTTCATTCCAAACGGTGCCCCGTCTATATAAGGTTTGTACTTTCTTGCAAGTGCTTCATCGAGGTGTTCTGTTTTCTACTCACATTTGAATACATAATGATAGTTTAAGGCCGTTTCCTATTACCAACAGTTATTTACAGATGCTAATTGGTTCAACGGGGGCTATTCAATTAGCCCCAATAACCAGAGCCAGATTAAGGTCTAAATGGGCCTGGAGCTGAAAATTATCAAGGGCCTATTATGCGCAATAATAGGGGTTGCGGCCAGCATCTAATAATGTGGGGGACGTGACTAGTGTGCTGTTTGGGTGGTCTGCTCATGGGTGTGTCTCTATTTGTGTAAATACTTTCAAATAATTATATATGCCTGGAAAAGGCAGGGGAGATATATTGGCGGGTGCACTCCAAAGGTGCACCCGCAGGACGCCGATGTCCTAAGATACTTGCGGGGTGAGGCGGCACTCCAGTCATAAAAAAATACTGAAAGCCGAAACTTGGTAGACAGTATGTCAGCACCTTTTATGTGGTAACCTAAGTTTACCACACCATATACCCCTTATACAAATCATGCAACACAATAGTAACCCCTTATACTGTACTTGCTTCTTATACATTATGCCACATGGAATGAGACAAAATTCACACCGATTGAGCAAAAATTCACGATATGCCACACAGATTAAGGCAAAATTCACATTTTGCCACATGGATTGAGCCAAAATACACACTATACCAGGCATGTCCAAACAGTGGCCCTCCAGCTGTTGTGAAACTACACATCCCAGCATGCCTTGACATAGTTTTAGCATTCCCTAATTGCAAAACGGTGGCAATGCATGATGGGACTTGTAGTTTCACAGCTGGAGGGCCATAGTTCGGACATGCCTGCACTATACCAAACAGATTGAGCAATAATGCAAAATATGCTTCATAAATAGGGGCATTGCGCGCCAAAGGCGCACATTAAAAATTTACACCATAATGCTCATTACATGTTAAGCCTCACACCATAATCTCCATTACGTATTATGCCAAACACCATAATGCCTATTAAAAATGATGCTACATAAGTGTTGCATACCTACATGTTCATTGCCAGGGGTTCCATGCTCATTGCCAGGGGTTCCATGCTCATTGCCATGTGGGATTACATGCTCATTGCCAAGGGGGAATACATGCTCGCGGTAACTGGGGGACAGTCGCCGCCGTGCAGAAATGACAGCCATTAACAGCCGGGCAGAGAACAGGGGGCTGCCCGGCTGTATTCAGAGCACTGCATGTCCCGGCTATTTGAAATAATACCCCTTATATACCAGAAAATGCAACGAATATGGTCCCAGGATCTTGCAGGGACATTCTCGGACTGGCCCCTTTTACACAAGCCTAGTCCCGGCATTTTCTGGTGTGAGGGGGAGAGAAAACCACCCCCGCCCCCCTTTAAACAACCAGCTAAATCTTCGGAACCAACTGACCCATTTACATGTAGCCTTCAGATGATTTTTGTCCAGTGAAACTGGCCCATTTGGTTCCAGAGAAATCTGCCCTCAAACAACATGAACAGCCATGAAATTACATTTCAGAAATGAAAAAAAAAAAAAAGTTTTACCTGCAATATCTCTAGAACCAATGAACCCATGTGGACCAGGTATCAGAATGAAGGCCCAGCGATTTTGGTTCGACTGAGATCAACCTCAAGTTTCTGTCATGCTGTAGGGCAGACCTGGCCAAAAGGTAGATCCTGATCTACCAGTAGATCTTGGGGCATCCGCTGGTAGATCACAGCCAATTTAACAAAATACACGTGAACTTGAACATCTGACGTTTCATAACGCCAGCTCCCCATAGTGCCCCTGATGTCATGACGGCACCAGAGTGCTGTGAAGAGCCCTCTGCAGCTGCTATATATCAGTCTGGCCCCACACCCACATATGCTGGGCTTACCGCTCTGTACCAGCACAGAGGCTCCTCACAGCACCAAGTACATCCTGAGCGACTCCTGGATGTAGTGTGTGGGGTGTAATTGTCTGATATGGGTGGTACAGTGGCTGCAGGCTGATGCTGCTGGAGTACAGCCGCCGCCTGCTCCGTTAATATGATACAATACCCGAGTGGTTCCGTGCTTGTGTCCTGGTTATCAGTCGCTGACTGACTAATAGATCCTATAACAGAAGAAAATGGCTGTGCACTGTCGGACCACAGTGTAACAAATTATGAGCAATCACAAATATTCTGTTCAGGCAGCAGTCAGATGCGGGTACTTGGACCACATATAGAAAGAACACAAAGGGCAGTATTCAATGAAAAAGTTCTCCGTGCATGGAGAGCGTTATATTTCGCTCTCCATGCACTCTCCATGTTCCGGAGCCTCCTGCTCCCACTATTCAATGTATTGAAGACTCGCCGCCACTCGCGGCGAGTCTTAACCCCTGCAGCGGACGAGCGTCCGCGGCAGGGAGCTGGCAGGGAGCCGGGGGACGGAAGCAGCCAGAGAGATTATAGTCTCGCTGGCTGCTCCAGAGGAATGTGGAGGAGAGGGGGGCTCTCCGGGACCCAGGCAGCCCCCCCCCCTATAGCCAGCGGGGGACCCAGTATTCACTGCACCCGATCGTGCATATTAACGATCGGGTGCAGTGAATATATGAATATGTAATGAGCGGCTCGAGCGCTCCGGCCCCCTGCTGGCTGCATTGTGTAAAAAAAAAAAAATGTAAAAAAATATATATTTTTTTTAATTAAATATATATTCATGTGCTATAAGCATATGAATAAAAATAACATGCCCCTTCACAGAAAAAAAAAAACTGATTTTTTGACACCAAAATTAAAAAACCTTTTAGTTTAAAAGTTCACATTCCAGCTCCCCATCAAAAGATGGAGAATTGCTACACGGAGAGACATGGAGAAAATCACTTAGAAAGACGGAGAATATTTCACATTGAATAGGGTTGCTCGCTTTTGGAGAGCAAAATGCTCCGTCCAAGGCGAACAAAGCACAAATTCTCCACAAAACACGGAGAACTTTTCTCATTGAATACTGCCCAAAGAGAGAAAAAGACAGACTGTGCGAAAATAGAAATCAAATGTAATCCAAAAATAAACATAAAGGTATCAGAGCAATTAAAATACAAAATAAAATATAACAATATAATTTCATTTGAAGGTCACTATGGCCAGTATTAGTAATACTATTAGTAATCCAATCACATATAGCATCTACCATTCTTATATATGTGATTATATAACTAATAGTAGAGAAACTTGTATGCTGCATGGGTGTATATTGTGTGTAGGTATTTTAGCAATTGTCCGTGTTGATCGCCCGTGCGAATGTGGGGCAGAGAATCGGCTGTCCTGCAAGGCGTAAGACTTACTTTTACCGAGCGAATGATTTTAAGCTCAATCAGTCCGAGCGCTCTCACAGTGGAGCGAAGCCACCGCCCAGCACATGTAGTCACCACCCCAGTATACGCCCCGGTTACCGCCCAGTTGTGCCCTCGCCAATCTATACGCCCACATTGCTACTACTCTGCATGAGATTGTTCACTAGCGTATTTCTACTCGTAAGGTCGCGAGTGTGCACGGGTGCCCAAACCTACACATGCGCCTTGCGAATGGTACGCATGCGCAGTGGGCTAAGATACACTCTGCAAATGAATTGGTGTCCGAGCGAAGCAAGCAGAATGTGGCCCTATGTGGCCCTATGTGTGTAAGAGCGATCAGCAAAACAAAATCTATTGTGGGAAGCATAGGGCCTGGGAGCCTGGTTCAGAGGTGGATGCTATGTATGTATGTATATACATATATGTATGTATGTATGTGTGTATGTATATGTATGTGTGTATGTATGTGTGTATATATGTATATGTATGTATGTATGTATATATGTGTGTATGTATATGTATGTGTGTGTGTATATGTATGTATGTATGTGTGTGTGTGTGTGTATGTATGTATGTATGTATGTGTGTGTATGTATGTAAATATGTATATATATATATGTATGTATGTACTGTATGTATGTATGTGTGTGTATATGTATGTATGCAGGGCCGGCCACTGGAGGGCGGCAGTTCGCCCCGCGCCCCCCGTGCAAAGGGGGTCCATGCCGGCTTATGACAGGAGTCTGCAGTGGTGTCCTTGCTGCGCGGGTACCTGCGGCGCTGAGTATAAAGCTGGCGGCGGTGGGGGGGGGGGTCCCTTCAGTGAATAAGAAATAACTAGCGCTATGCGGCGGTGCGGGAAGCGCTTCTGTTTTGAAAACACTGGCCGCACGGCGCACGCTGATTGGCTGAGATTCACGCTGATTGTGCAGTTCTTGATTCTTATGTATTTATATCTACAGAAATATACAGTTACCATCTCTACTGGCAGCAATGCCATGTGCAACTGTGCCCGCCATCGTACAGTTAGATTTACGGGTCTGCAGTAAGGGGTTTCCGGTACTTTCATGCAGGGCCGGTGCTAGGGTGTTCGGCGCCCTCCTGCAAACTATAAATTTGCGCCCTCCCATACTTTAGAAAGAGACAGCAAGTAACGAATGTGGACGCTGAAAAAAAAAGCTATATAATGCCCGTAGAGCCACATCATGTGCCCAGTAGCATCAGTGTAGTAACTATACATTTTGATGCCCTCTGCCAGAAAAGGAATTACTGTAGGTCCCTGTACCTCCCACCACCCATACATACATACACACACACACACACACACACTGAATACAGGGAGAGTGCGCACTGTGCCACTTATGCACTTTGTTCCAGCTAGAGCTCCTTATGCTAGGTAGAGACTTTTAGATACGCTGTGCCAGGTAGAGCCCTTAGACACCCTGCACTCGATAGTATTTCTATAGAAATACTACACCCGCACTAAGCACACCATAATGCCCATTACACTTTATGCCGCACATCGTAATGCCCATGACACATTATGTCTCACACCGTAATGTCCTTTACATATTATACCACACACACCATAACGGCCATTACACATGCTGCACACACTGTAAGGTAGCGCCGGCCCTGCTTTCATGCATGCGGAATAGCAAAACTAAATATCAGTATATGGGCCACCTCCGAATCAGGCCCATTGACAATGGTAGATCTCTGCTAAATATGTGAACTAAAAGTAGATCCCGCATACCTCCCAACATGACCCATTCCAGGAGGGACAAAATGCTCTGATCCTGGACTTGCTGCCAGTGGTAGTTGTAGAGGTGGGACTGCACCAATATCACAAATTCAAAAAGGGGAGCCACACCTGCCAGTGAGTCCAGACTGTGGTGTTTGGGGTGGCAGTTGGTGGGGCTCCCCTATCTGAATTGTGGACTGTGCTGCAGCCCTGCAACTGCCACTGACACGAATGTCCAGAAAGAGAGCATCTTGTCTCTCCTGGAATGGGTTATGATGGGAGGTATGATCCCAGGACACAAAAATCTGGCCACCCCTGCTAGAAAACAATGTAACTACAGTGAAAATTGTGTTCATATAAAACCTCACATTCCCAAAGATTTATAGGGAAATACTGCCATCAAATAATACATTAGATTCTGATGTGAATGGTATATTTAAAGTGAGAAGTGAAATCACATTTCCCTCAGGTCAGCCATGCAAAAGATAAAGGAGCTGTGATGTCATAATGGGCCTCAAACCACAAACTGGCCAATCAGGTGGGGTCTGTGAGGTCATAGTGATGTCATAATCAGGGCTGTACTGAGGCTGTCTCACTCATTCACCTCACCGGACTCCGGGCAGTGCGCAGCTCACCAGCAGGAGGACATACTCACATAAGGTTAGTGACTGGACAGAGATAAGGGCAGGTTAGTGCGATGCGGCGGCAGACTCGGAGCGCGACTACTGTAATATATGACTGATCACCTGACCGACAGGACAGTATTGGATAAAAACAAATCTCCCACCTAGGGGGGCAGTACTAAGCAGCCACTAGGGCTGTGCCTGGGACACCTAAGGGCGGTGTCTGGATGATGCTGTATAAACCCTGTATGGAGCGGTTAGGACGTGTCGCAAGGCACAAGGTGTCCTTTGCTGCATCAAGTCCCCGTACGGATCCCTACTTATTAATGTGCAGAGGTGGGAGAGATGTATATGGTGCTGTACCCATTACTTTGTTATTATCTGATACTGTTGTTATAGTTATATCATAGTTTGGGCTCCATGTAAGAGTGATACTAAATTCTGGCAGCATATTGTGTTTAGTGTCCATGTGATACACAGGATATGCCGCTGGTATTTACCATCACACACAGTATCTTTCCAGCGAGGACCAGCGGTGTCCCCTCCTCCGCTGTATCCTCTGCTGTGTTGCCAGCAGCCTGTTGGCAATGGGTTACTGACTAATGCACATACATGACGGCCGTCTGTGTATGTGTATAGAGATCAGACCCGGTGGGGACATAGGAAACAGAGTTAGAGCTGTCCTATATATATCATTGCAGCCCTAACCCCTTATAGCACCAGAGACGAGTCCTAAAGGGGTTCTGGCTGATTCTTACATGGAGTCCTAATACTAATGGGTAGCTAGCTACCTTGTCTCTTTCCCCCTACCTTGTCTCTCTCGCCCCCTACCTTGTCTGTCTCGCCCCTTTACCTTGTCTGTCTCTCCCCCCTACCTTGTCTCTCTCCCCCATTACTGTGGACATGCGCGTGCCCCCCGGTGCCATCGGGTGCGTTCTTCATCATCTGAGAAAAAAGTTAAAATACAGATTTGGGGTGACAGAAGGGATGACGGGTTATATAAGGTTAGTGGGTGGGTGGTTTGGGCAAACTCTGCAAAGTCTCTTAATGCCTAGAGGGACGGGCAGTCCATCAGCCATGGGTCCCCAGAGGTTTCCCCCACAGGGGGTTTTTCCTCTCCTGAGTGCTGATGGATGACTCCACCATCTTGTTCCTCTTATAGGACAAGTGTGTAAGAGTTCTGGAACAATCCTGTTCCAGTATTCCCTATTTTATAATGCAGAGCAAAAATAATATATACATTTTACTTAAAATAAAAGTTTTAATTTATTTATTAAATATATTTTGTGTGAATTTGTCTTTATTTATATTAATAAATGATCCAAAAGGTCAGGAGGTCGCAGTGAGGGCTGGTGGGTAAATGAGATTAGAGGTGGTAATGGAAAGTAAATGGAGTAGGCTTACACCCTGATCTCTGAGGTAACCATACAAATGGGAGGGGCGTATGGAGTAGGCTTACACCCTGATCACTGAGGTGACCATACAAATGGGAGGGGCTTATGGAGTAGGCTTACACCCTGATCACTGAGGTGACCATACAAATGGGAGGGGCGTATGGAGTAGGCTTACACCCTGATCACTGATGTGACCATACAAATGGGAGGGGCTTATGGAGTAGGCTTACACCCTGATCACTGAGGTGACCATACAAATGGGAGGGGCGTATGGAGTAGGCTTACACCCTGATCACTGAGGTGACCATACAAATGGGAGGGGCTTATGGAGTAAGTTTACACCCCGATCACTGAGCTGACCATACAAATGGGCGGGGCTTATACCCCGAACACTGAGGTAACCATACAAATGGGCGGGGCTTATGGAGTAAGTTTACACCCCGATCACTGAGCTGACCATACAAATGGGCGGGGCTTATGGAGTAATGAATGAATGCCTCCGACTAATATGTGCTCAAGGTTTGGTAGGGAAACATTATATTAGTATGTGTTGTATGTGAATAATGCAAGTCGGTTATATGATATATGGGTTATTAACTCCTGATAAATAATAATAATAATAATAATAATAATATATACAAATAAAAACAAGATTTAACAAAGGAAGAAGAAGAAAAAGAAGAAGAAGAATTATATTTCTACAATATTTTCTCCAATTCGGCACAGGACACGTTACAGATAACATGAACGTATTACAGAAGTTTAGGTTTTCAGAGAATACAGAAACAATGAATAAAATACAAAGGTGTGACAGACATTTTGGGGGAAATTTACTAAAGGAAATTTGAAAAAAAAAAAATAGGTGTATTTGTTTTCAGAAATTCACTTATTTTTGACATTTACTATCCCAAAAATACGGCAATTCGTATTCGTATTGATAGCACATCAATACAAATACGAATTGCCTTATTTTCGGGATAGAAAATGTCAAAAATAAGTGTATTTCTGGATACAAATACACCTATTTTTTACAAATTTCCTTTAGTAAATTTCCCCCAGTATGTTATCGATGCCAAGGATTATTCCTCCTACGAACATTGGGATTAGGAGAGATCATTGCATAATTATCAGAACCAGTCACGGCTCTTTCTACACAGGAGAGTCCCAGGCGAGGCGGCCATCTTGGACGCACTACGTAGGTTAAAATGTGCAAATACATGACAATAGGACATACAAGGGTAAAATAAAAAGCAACCTATACCCCTTTCCCATCGCACCTACTGTGATTACCAGGTTCATGCCGGTTTCTTGCCGGTTCGAAACGGTAATTGGTGCGATGTGAAAGGGGTTACTGGGTCCTGCAAAGCGGTAGCAACACTGCAATATGAGCCAGTAAAAAAGAATGGTTCTTACCGGTTCGTTGCCGTGTTGCTTTGCGGTGTGAACAGGTTAATAAGGTTGAGTGACTTGTTTCCCGTTCACACCAATGGAGGAGGCAGTGCTTGGAGCAGCGCCAGCACTAAGCGTTGCCTCCTCCACCTCCCCCGATGATGCTCTGCCCCTGGGTGAGGTCAGCGAACCGGCAATATTGGCAGTTCGCTGAGGGGATGTGAACAGAGTAAAATGCAGGGTTGTCCAGGGGCTGAACCGTTTCAAAGTCCCAGTGCGACCCTGCATTTTGTGATGTGAAAGGGGTAGAACAGGATTCACACTGCAGAGGTTCCAATCACAGATAATAATTACATAACTGACCGAAAGTAAAAAAATAAATAAGAAAAACGATATTAATTCTGTGTTACATTTGGAAGATGTTAAACTCTGAATTGCATATAATATAGGCATGATCCCACGTGGATTGCTGACAGCTCAGGAGTGATAACTGTGGGCTGTGGAAATGGTTCCAGTGATACAGACTGTTCGGTAGGTTGTGTATGTTAGCAGCCTAGCGAACATATGTATGTATGTATGTATGTATGTGTATGTATGTGCAGTTGCTGATTCTTATATATTCATATCTGCAGAAATATACAGTTACCATCTCTACTGGCAGCAATGCCATGTGCAACTGTGCCCGCCATCATACAGTTAGATGTACGGGTCTGCAGTAAGGGGTTTCCGGTACTTTCATGCATGCGGAATAGCAAAACTAAATATCAGAATATGGTCACCTCCGAATCATGCCCATTGGTAGATCTCCGCTAAATATGTGAACTAAAAGTAGATCCCGGGACACAAAATTATGGCCACCCCTGCTGTAGGGGGAACTGGCAGCCGTTGGAACCGGGTGGAGGTCGGAATTAGCGGGTCCCATGTTATCTTATGGGGAAAACGTTCCAGGTTTGCCTGGCGGTATCTCCGGTTCCTGGGGGGCTAGCAACGCGGGGCTGGTCTCATTGGAAAGCCCTGACCCTCAGCTACAAAATGGGCCTATTTGGAGAATGGGCCTGGAGCTATAGCTCCATCAGGCCCATTGTTAATCCGGCTCTGCCAATAACCAAAACGTATCAGGGATTATTCCTTAGGTACATGAAGTATAATCCCCAATAACCAGCCCACTGAGCCATGATAATACACGTGTCTGGAATTTTTTTCCATATTACATGTGTTATTATACAATAGCAGGTCCTTTTCCATCCCAATAAAATGGTCTATAATTGGATACAACGGTAAAAAATGGACCCTAGAATGCATGAGTGCATAAATAATAATAATGCTAGAAGCTCATGTTAATCTCAGGCAGTCGATCAAAAACCAGCACCGTTATCCATTCTTGATTGGTTTGTTGGTGAAGAGTGATGTCATTTACATCTGACTATACACTGAAGTGACAAAAGTTATGGGAGGTGGCACTAGCATACTGTGACATCTTGGAAATGGCCAGACCTGTATCAGTTGTAATCTGACATTTTATGACTGGCAAGGCTGCTCATGGCAAGGCAATGTGAATTATCAGAGAACAAACCGGACATGATAGTAGATAGTGCAGATGATGATTGTAGGGATAATATATTCCATTTCCAAAGTTATCCAGATATTTAGCATTCCTCAATCAACACAGTTAAGTGTTTACCGGGAACACCTCATTGAAATCATTATCACCCACTGTGGGCAGATTAGTGGCTGACCACAGATGCTTTATGATCATGATCAGTGGCTTCAGGTCAGTGTTGAATGTGCTACTAGGCAAGCAACACTGGCTTAAATTGCACCCACATCCAGTGCAGGAGGTACCAGGCAGGCACATATACGCATATCCACTACAGCACCAGACACATCGCATTACTTGGCCTTGTGACATTGCTAATTGGACTCAGGAGGACTGCCGACATGAAGCATGGACCGATATGTCATGGTTCAAGTTGTTTTGGGCTGACAATAGGGACTTTGTTTGTTAACCACTCACCTGCAATTTCATAATGATGTACATGTAGTACCCCAGAGTTTCTAAAAAGATAGGGACACCCTTACAAAAACAATAAGTGTACAGTATGTATGATAATGCAGCCAATTACATGCTATGGGCGGGATTCTCTAAAGCAGAAATTTTTTTTTTACCGCATTTCTGTATTCCGTTGCCCCTCCGCAGTGTCAGCGCTGCAGAGGGAATCACCAGCAAAAGCTAGCGATTATCTGCAGAAGCCTCTGGGCTTCTTACTGCAGCGCTATGTGTGGGATCCATTATGGATCCCTCCCAGCAGCTATTGGGGGGGGGGGGCACCAATATTTATCGGTACTTGTTTCCTAGAACGGCCACAATCGTGAGTGATCGTGGCTCTTAATTAAGGGACACGATCCTCACGATGTGGCCGATTTTTTACAATTTTTTCCCTTTGATTGACAGAAATCGGGTCAATCGGTCGGTCGCGACCAATTAAAATCGGCCGCGATGCGACCGACCGATTGACCCGATTTTTCCATAGACTTCAATGTTAAAAAATCTTTTAACATTGAAATCGGGAGGATCTTGTCGGTCTTGTGCCATTATAATGGCACAAGATGAGATGGACTTGATTAAGTCCATCTCACATAGGGAAAAATGTTAAAAAAGGTGAAATGGGCCAATATGACCAATTTCACATTTTTTATGTGCCCGCCATGACCCCACGATAGACGTCAACCCGAAGCGTGGCGAGCGCAGCGAGCCCGCGAGGGGCGGCGGTGCGCGTCCTCCGACCTTTTCATTCCCCTACTATCCACTAGGGCGTGGAGTGAGAATATAATAGTGTGGCGAGCGCAGCGAGCCACCGAGCCCGAAGCGTGGCGAGCGCAGCGAGCCCTGCGAGGGGACGCGTATACCTGTGAAGTTAGACGCGTCCCCTCGCGGGGCTCGCTGCGCTCGCCACGCTTCGGGCTCGGTGGCTCGCTGCGCTCGCCACACTATTCTATTCTCACTCCACGCCCTAGTGGATAGTAGGGGAATGAAAAGGTCGGAGGACGCGCACCGCCGCCCCTCGCGGGCTCGCTGCGCTCGCCACGCTTCGGGTTGACGTCTATCGTGGGGTCTAGCCCACTTAGTAACATTTGTGGGGGCAATTGAAAATAATCAGGTGAAAAAAAAAAAAAATCGGGTGAAAAATCGGTCGATCGGATCGGTCGCATCGTATGCGACCAAATCGCATGCGATGCGATCGATCCGATTTTTTATCTTACGACCACAACGATCTAAATCGTTGTGGCCGTTCTAGGAAACAAGTACCTATTTATCTTGCCTTCCAGCAACTGGGACGAACTTACACCACTGAGAAGAGGTGCCTGAGCTCCCTAAAGAGGAGTCTGCAGCCAAGGGTGGATCTAGACTTTACATTTACCTACCACTTAAGCTGGGTACACATATATACAATTGTCGGGCCGTTCTTCCGTTCTGGGTCGGACAGCCGTTCAATTGTATATGTGTGTACGCTGTCCCGTACGAGCGATAAACGGCAAAAAACTGTCTTGACCGTCCATACTCGGTCATCCGACAGGACGGCCCCATATCGGTACAAAATTGCAGTGTGTACGCACTTTTGACCGATATGCTGCCGTCCTTGCGACTATACTGCCAAAGCTGGAACGCCCATGTGGGCGTTCCATAGCTGCAGCATCTCTGGCAGGGTGACTAAAAAAAAAAACCGCGTGGGGTCCCCCCCACAGCCGTAACCAGCACCAGGCTGAAAGAGCCGGGGCTGGTATTAAAAAATCAGGAAACCAGCCCCAGGCTCCAGGTCCGGGACTGGTACCCAAAATACAGGGGACAAAATGACCAGGGGTCCCCCGTATTTTAAGAATCAGCCCCAGGCCAAACCAAACTTATTATATAAGGTCCCACGGCCAAAGCATTCAGCCCTCTGACCGGTCAGCCTGGCCAGGGGTCCTGGGGAAGTGCGGACCCCCCAAATAAAGGGGTCCCCCCCCTCCAGGACTTACCTGACAAGGCTGAAGCCTGGTGCTGTCCCCGGTGGCCCTGTGCGGTGGCCACCGGGCTGATTCAGTGTAAAAAAAATAGAATTAAAAACTATTGTCTTTTCCTGTGGAACTATGAGTCCCAGCAAGCCTCCCCCGCATGCTGGGACTTGGAGAACCACAAGTCCCAGCATGTGGGGCATTAAAGGGCCCGCTGGCACTTGTAGTTCCACAGAAAAAAAAATAGTTAAATAAATACACACTGACACATTAGAAAAATAAAAGTTTAATACATACATTACACAAACACACTGATACTTACCTATCTTGAGCCCGTCGGTAGGTCCCAGGGTCCGGTCCGGTTGCTGGGTTCCCGGGCTGGTCAGGGTCCGGGGCTCCAGGGCTGAAGAGTCCGGGGTCCTGGATCCGTAGTAATCCAAAGGGGTACCTGGGGAAGGAAATCCTACTCACCTGCTCCTGTGGCGACCACCCCGGCATCTGCTGTTGAAGTCGCGCTGCTCCCGGCTGCAGTGGTACCCGCTCCGCTTTCGCTGTACACTAGAGATGCAGAGATCCTTCTTCCTCTGCATCTCTACTCAGAATGATTTCTGGCCAATCAGGAGCCGACTTTCTCGGGTCCCCACTTCCCCAGGACCCCTGCCCAGGCTGACCGGTCAGAGGGCTGAATGCTTTGGCCGGGGGGACTTGTATAAAAAGTCTCCCCCTGGCTGTGGCATTACCCTGCTGACTGGTTTGGCCTGGGGCTGGTTCTTAAAATACGGGGGACCCCTAGTCATTTTGTCCCCCGTATTTTGGGAACCAGCCCCGGACCTGGAGCCTGGGGCTGGTTTTAAAAAATCAGCGAAGCCCTATCTGGTTGGTTTCCTGATTTTTTAATACCAGCCCAGGCTCTTCAGCCTGGTGCTGGTTACGGCTGTGGGGGGGACCCCACGCCGTTGTTTTTTTTAATAGGTAAAAGGGTGACTGCTATAATTATGCCCTAACCCAGCCCATTATGATAATTTTGGTCACATGTGACGTGTCAATAGCCCAAATCGAGACAGTGTGTACGGTGGTACAATCTTTTTATTGCGACTGTTTGGACGGGAGTACAGCGGACGTCACAAGTAAAATTGTACAGGTGTGTACGCGCGTGTCGGCTGTTGTTTGTGGACGGTCCGACGGGAGTACGGTCGGCCGAACGGTTGCAAGAAATAGGGATTGTATAGATGTGTACCCAGCTTTAGTTTTGCCCCATTTAAATTCATGCCTGGTGCAGAGCCCTGCGGTCATGTATACACCGCCCAGCCAAAGTGAAATTCCACCCTGTGCACGCCTGAGCATTGCGGGCTTGTGAAAATTAGCTGGATCGGACTTAGTAGTAGCCAAGGACTTGCTTGGCGGCTGCAATACAAACAGTCGGATCGGGGTCACATGCCTTCCCCACGCCCATTTTTAACCTGACACTCCCAGAAAACAGCCAGTTACAACCTGCATATGCAGACTTTCTGTAACTTAAGTTGCGTACGGCCAGCAATAAAAAACAGTAGCAGGATTCTAAGGCCTTGCCCTTTTGCAATCTATCGATAATCACCTTGGCCTACCAATTTGCAGCTGTGCAATTGGGTCTGAATAGTCTCCAATTTTTTCTCTTGGTTGTTTAAAGGACAAGTCTAGTTTATATGTACATAAAACCATGCTATCATACCATGCAAATTTCCACTGGATACCATTAACCCAGTTCTAAATTGTGGTATATGATCTGTCTGACTGCCCCCAACACAATAATCCCAGTTTTTAAGACTCACTTCCTCCCTTCGTCAGTCCGCTGAGCAGTCCCATTATGTGAGACACTTTCCTTTCTCTATGTGCTGAGCTTTGTCCTACCAAGTTTGCCCTGGAGTATGGTTGTCAATATCACTGAAGCATTTTAGCTCCATGTTAGACAGAGAAACCTTGTTTGGGTTTGTAAGGCATTTACCTAGACTCTGAATTTGACCAGAGGCTAATGTGCTAGGATTCTCAACACTTGTATAAAAGGGACAGACTAGATGGGCCAAGTGGTTTGTATCTGCCGTCAAATTCTATGTTTATATAAAATAGGTACAAAAACTTGAGAAATATATTTATACCTATGAGTTTTTATTTACCTTGTTTTTAACAGTGTGGACAAAGCTACCATAAATATGTATCACTTGTAGAAGAAACCAAAATATTTATCTATAAACAATCATTAGCCAATTGCACATTTATCACAGTTATTAAATATAAACTAGATTGAAATAAATTAGCATTTTATATTAAAATATTGAGTTGGAACTAATTCATTAATTCCCAAACCAACATACTGTACACATACTGTATGTTCTTATACATCTAGCCACCCTCACCACAAAATGTACCAGGAGAAGCCTGCTTTGGGGTATGGATCATTAGTCTACATCAAGTTGGTCGACAAGTATTGGGTTGACACCATTAGGTCGACATGCAGAAAGGTTGACATGGGCAAGATCGACAGTCAAAATGTCAACATGGGGGTTTTCACTGTTTTTTTTACCCGAATGTCGACATGGGCACTGAAGCATGTCTAGCGAGGCATGGTGCCTCGCTAGACTCGGCACGCTATTTTAGTCTCCCACCACGCCCTAGTGGATGGTAGGGTATGAAATGTACCACATGTCGGCATAAAAAAAACTGTGAAAAACCCATGTCGACCTTACCAATGTCGACCTAATGCTTGTGTCGACTTAATGACCTGTCGACCTAACCCCACGTCAACCTTTCTGCATGTCGATCTAATGGTGTCGATCGCAATGCTTGTCGACCTAATGACCATATCCGTGGTATATGCTGTGAGTGAGCCGAGCCAGCAGCTCCTGGGAAGCTCTGGTAACGTCGGATGTCTTGTTTGTGAGAATCTATCTTATTCACAAGCAGACCATGCTGATTAAAATGATATGCGGCAGGCCTATATTCTTTGTGAAAGTTCAGCTCTATCTGCATACAAAATGCAATGTTACGGGGATTTTCTGAAAAACGACCACAGGAGCAACCACTACATAATGTTTCTGTTATCCTAATTGCAGGCCACCTCTTCCAGAGGAATGATGCAGGCTGCATTCTATTATACAGATGCATACAGGTGGGAATTATCTTCCATTATGTTATTTACATTCTACTCTAAACAAGAATTCTATTGCACAATGTAACAAGCCCAATAAGATAGTCAATTTATGTTAGAAAATCCGTATGTTGTGATTATAGTATAGCAGTTAATCATTTGTTGCACAATGCTTTCTACCTAAACTATTCAATGTTGTCTGACAGTATCAACATTAATCTCCAGTAATAATGCAGCTAACGAATCTGAGAGTTTGAAGGATTATTTGGGAAGATAATCTTAATCTAAATGCTTATAAGCATGTTCTATATTGTAATATACCCAAGATGTTTCTTTCTATTCCAGTCGGCTCAAATAAGAAGACAATCATTGTTCTTCTACTTCATAGGATAGATTTGTATAAGAACAGAGTTCTGTTGAATATATATATATATATATATATATATATATATATATATATATATATTTATTTGAAAACTGGGATTTCAGTAAATAAGAGTTCTTATTTGAAAAATGAGATTTCGGTAAATATGAGTGCTTTAAACAAACAATCATACTTAGCCAAATACATTGCAGTATTGGATCTGGTTTCCAATGCAGATTGTTTTAGTATCATGTGATTGTTGCTTTTCAAATGAGGATTTACCTCCAGCTGTTGTGAAACTACACATCCCAGCATGCCTTGCCGTAGTTTTAGCATTCCCTAATAGCAAAACTGTGGCAAGACATGGTGGTACTTGTAGTTTCACAACTAGAGGGCCATAGTTTGGACACGTCAGCCTGACACACTATAAACACACAGGGGAGAATTTCCTAAAGGTGGCCATACACACGCAGATTTATCTGCAGATCTGTCTGATTGGAACAAAAACATGGGTATGGATGAGATCAAATGACAGTTGATCATTTGCTTGGAAGTGCTGGAAAACTGACAAACTGTCTCTCATCCATAACCATGTTTTTGTTCCAACTAGCCAGATCTGAAGATGAATCTTAAGGTGCCCACAGACGCATCGATCTCGGCGTGCGTTCTGTGCTTAACTAGCACACATAGCATCGCATCGTATGCCTTGTGCATGCGATGCGATAAAAAAAGCTAGTACAAAAAGTATGTGCAGCACATACTTTTTGTACTGTGCGATGAGGTGCTGCGGGAGCGCGCACCCCATCGCATAGCATCACACCGCCGGGATCGGTGCGTGTGTGGGCACCATTACTAGTGTATGGGCACCTTAAGATGTGTATTCTACTTCACATGTGATGTTGCTATGGGCAACCAATTAGAATCTACTTATTTATTTAGCACCCTCTACAAGATAGACATGCTCTGATTGGTTTCCCATAGCAACATCACATGTGAAGTAGAATACACATCTTAGTAAATTTCCCCCACAGTGTGGTGTGGTGTGTGTTAAAAGGGGGTGAGGTTTTGCAGGTTGGGGTGTGTCTTCGTTGAGGTACATAGCTAAGTACTTGACTCCCGTTTTAATCTCTGCAGGGGACTTGGAGATACAGGCTACCCCCAGGGTCTTGTCTGCAGTGCCAGCTTCTACACAGTAACAGAAGCTGGTGCGTCATGTAATGTTACAGTGCAGCAGTCCTGTTACTGAGCAGGGGCTGGCACTTTGGTGACACCTTTTGGCAGCTGGTACCCAAGTGTGGCTCACATGGCCCCTTCCCCCTTTTGATGCCACTGCCGTTCTGAACATGAACAATTAATACATATACAGGGGTGGCTTAATAAGGAAGGTAACAAGACCTCTGTGTAATGTTGTCTATTTAATTCTATTGCATTCTAATTTCCCACCAGGCCAAAGCAGGTAGATTACTCCTTCTCCTCACGGCCATTACACTGCGCCTCATATCAGTCATACGGTATCATACTGTAAGATGGTGGGTCTGGCAGAAACATGGTCAAACATTGAGGCGCATAGTGAGATTTATGTGTCTAAAGCAGCTGAAATGTATTGCCAACTTATGGAGGTGTACGGTGATAACCAGGGCCAGATTAACAATGGGCCTGAAGGAGCTACAGCTCTAGGCCCACTCTCCAAATAGGCCCATTTCATAGCTGATGGCCAGGGCTTTCCAACGAGACCATCCCCGCGTCTCTAGCCCCCCGGGAAACAGAGATACAGCCGGGAAAACCTGGAACATTTTCTCCTTAGGGTAACATGCTAATTCCGACCCTCAACCGGTTCCAATGGCTGGTAGTTCCCCCTCCGGCATCACAGAAGCTAGAGGTTGATCTCAAACCCAAATCGCTGGGCCTTCAATCTGATACCAGGCTGGTCCATATGGCTTAATTGGTTCCAGAGATATTGCGGGTAAACCAATTTTTTCATTTCTGAAAAGTAATTTCATGGCTGTTCATGTTGTTTGAGGGTAGATTTCTCTGGAACCAAATGGCCCAGTTTCAAGGGACCAAAATAATTCAAAGCCCACTCAAAAGTTCTTCGATATGATACTCATGTAAGCTTTAGCTAGTTAAAGGGGGGGGGTCTCTCCCCCTAACACCAGAAAATGCAGGGACTAGGCTGGTGTAAAAGTGGCCAGCCCGGGAATGTCCTTGCATGATCCTGGGACCATACTCCCAGGTAAGTCCCTACAATTTTTGCAGGGCCGGCGCTACCCGCTCAGCAGAGGATGCAAAGCAGGTAGGCTCTGGGCAGGAGAGGCGCCACTGTCCCTGCTCTGCATCCCCTGCTGTCTCTGACTCTCTGAGGCTGCCGGCTGCAGGGCACGCAGCAGCTCCAGAGGCACAGAGTTACCTCCAGGCTCCTATAGTATACATCAGGGCAGCAGTACGTACTAAAAGGGGCGGGGCTACACTGACAGAGGGGCGTGGCTACACGGATGGAGGGGGCGGGGCTATGATGGAGCAAGACTGAAGAGAGACACAGGAGAGACTGAGCTGCCAGGACAGCAGACTAAAGTGTGAGTGTACTAATGTTGGCAACTGGTGTGGGCACGTGTATAGGCAGGCAGCATTACCAATGTCAGCAACTGGTGTGAGCATGTGTGTAGGCAGCATTACTAATGTCGGCAACTGATGTGGGGATGTGTATAGGACAGGTAGTGCTACTAATGTCGGCAACTGGTGTGAGCATGTGTGTAGACATCGCTACTAATGTCAGCAACTGGTGTGGGCACGTGTATAGTCAGTGCTACTAATGTCGGCAACTGGTGTGGGCACATGTATAGTCAGCGCTACTAATGTTGGCAACTGGTGTGGGCAGGTGTATAGTTAGCGCTACTAATGTCAGCAACTGTTTTGGCACATGTATAGTCAGCGCTACTAATGTCGGCAACTGGTGTGAGCATGTGTGTAGATATCGCTACTAATGTCGGCAACTGATGTAGGCATGTGTATAGTCAGTGCTACTAATGTCAGCAACTGGTGTGGGCACGTGTATAGTCAGTGCTACTAATGTCGGCAACTGCTGTGGGCACGTGTATAGTCAGCGCTATTAATGTCGGCAACTGGTGTGGGCACGTGTATAGTCAGTGCTACTAATGTCGGCAACTGCTGTGGGCACGTGTATAGTTAGCGCTACTAATGTCGGCAACTGCTGTGGGCACGTGTATAGTCAGCGCTACTAATGTCGGCAACTGGTGTAGGCACGTATATAGTTAGCGCAACTAATGTCAGCAACTGGTGTGGGCACGTGTATAGTCAGTGCTACTAATGTCGGCAACTGGTGTGAGCATGTGTGTAGACAGAGCTAGTGATGTCGGCAACTGGTGGGGGCACATGTATAGGCAGTGCTACTGCTGTTGGCAACTGGTGTGGGTATATGGTTACACAGTGCTACTAATGTCGGCAACTGGTGTGGGCATATGGTTACACAGTGCTACTAATGTTGGCAACTGGTGTGAGCACTACGTATAAGCAGAGCAACTACTTTTGGCAACTGGTGTGGGCATTCTGAATAAGCAGCCCTTCAAATGTGGGTATATCCAGGAGTATTCGGAGCATTATGGAGGTTATTCTGGTTCGGGCGGCTGGGCCGTAAGCGTACGTTCCTGTTTTTTTTTTTATCTGCGCATGCGTACCTTCCGCAATGCGCAGGCGCAACGACTCCACAACGCTCACGGACGGGTCTTTCCGTGCGAAAAAACCTGTCCGCAAGAGTACGGTCACTGTGGGCGGCATAGGGGCGTGTTGAGGGGAGCGGACAAAATAATGAGGGAAACTGGGCGTAAACATGGGCGTACACGGGGTGTGCACAAAAAATGTACGCTGCTACTACTGCTCATTTGGAGAAAGCACCGTTCATTTCAGACACAAAACAGGCGGACGCCAACCGCCACCTCAGACCACCCCTACAGATACCGTATGAGAGTGGACGCCTGGGTCTGCTAATTAACGCTGATTACTACTCAAACACATACACCTGAATGTAATAAGCAATGCTGCAGTCTATTAAGTCCAAACCATTATTTCACTACCTGCAAGCCACACACAGCCCTCAAACACATTGGAAGCATATCTTTCTACACTTCTCTACATGTAAAGGTTGGTTTCATTTTAGTTAAGATTCTTTTTAAGACCTGCTTATATATGCCAAGGTAGTTATTTGGAAACCATTTACACACATTCCGAAAGTGTTTTCATATACTTTTAACAGCAGCACACTCAATCTACACAAGTCGACATGTGTCAACCTTTTCACTCTGAAAACAATAGGGATCCATCCGTGCACGGTGGCGTACGCTCAGATAGCCGCAAGAAGTCGGTGGTAAGACGGACGAGAGACGTCCGTAAATGGTGGCGTACGCTCTGTTGTACGCCAGTTGTCGGAGTCTAAGGGGTGATCCGTCCGTGTACGTTGGCGTACGCTCAATTGTACGCCACTCCCCTTTGTCGGTATTTGTGCCCGTACTTATGCGGCTGTTTTGTGGGTGGACTTTCGCTCAACGGCCGCGTGCGGCAAACGTACGCTGATACGGAACGTACGTACGCACGGCCGCCTTAACCAGAATAGGGTCCTATGTGTAGCATAATGTGTGTCAATATCATATGGGCATTATGGTGCATGGCATATTTTGTAAGGAGAATTACGGTATGTGGCATAATGTGTAATGGGCATTATGGTGTGCTGCATATTGTGTAAGGGACATCATGATGTGTGACATAATGTATAATTTGCATTACTGTGTGTGGTATAATGTGTAATGGGCATTGAGGTGTGAAGCATAATGTGTTATGGGGATTACAGTGTTATTGGTACTTTTATGTGACGATGCCCATTCCCCATAAAGCTACGCTCCTACATTTTTGCGCGCTCCTACGGCGCAAACTCTCCCTGTTTTTTTAACTCATGGCACCAAAATGGCTAGTTACAGCTGTGTAAGGTGAATAATATTGTGCTACTATGTGGTGTAATTTGGAGTGGGAGTATTATTGTGTGGCCATTCCCCTTCCTTGAGAGATCACACATTTTTCTTTTGGTGTGCGCTGTCCCTTTGTAAAGCTTGGGTGGGCGCAAATTTATAGTTTGCAGGAGGGCGCCGAACCCCCTAGCACCGGCCCTGATTTTTTGGTGTGAAAGGGGTATTATAGCTGGGACCTGCAGTGCTCTTAATACAGCCGGGCAGCCCCCTGCTCTCTGCCCGGCTGTCAATGGCTGTCACTTCTGCCCGGTGGCGGCTGTCCCCCAGTTACCGCAAGCATGTATTCTACCTTGGCAATGAGCATGTAATCCTACATTACAACAAGCATGGAACCCCTGGCAATGTAGGTAAGCAGCACTTATGTAGCATAATTTTTATAGGCATTATGGTGTTTGGCATAATAAGTAATGAACATTATGGTGTGTGGCTTAACATGTAATGGGCATTATAGTGTAAATTGTTTATGTAGCATTTTGTGAATTTTTGCTCAATGCATTTGGTATAGTGTGTATTTTGGCTCAATCCATGTGCCATGGTGTGAATTTTGGCTCAGTCGGTGTGAATTTTGGCTCATTCCATGTGGCATAATGTGTAAGAGGCAAGTACAGTATAAGGGGGTTACTATTGTTTTGCATGATTTGCATATTGGGTATATTAGGTGACCACATAAAATGTGCTACCAAGTTTTGTCGAAGATATTGTTTTTCCCTCTTTTCTGTGCCGGTCCCTTGCATATGCCAACCTCTTTGCCATTTTCCACCCTATACTAAACCCTTTGCATTTTTCCTATGCCAGCCCCCTGCCTTCCAACAAAAATTATCCCTAGAATGTCTGTGTGTGTATGTACATGTGATGGGGGATAGAGGGCCAGCAGGTAGGAGCTGATTGGCTGACTGTTTATCACTCTCCATTTGATCACTTTTGAAGCTTAGTGCATCTGGCCCATAGATTGTAAGCTCCACTGGGGCAGGTAATGATGTGAATGTTCAACTATACACTGTATGCGCTATATAAGAATAGCAATAAATAATAAATATATAATTAGTTGTAAGTATTTACACAAATAGAGACACACCCATGAGCAGACCACCCAACCAGAACACTGGTCACGCCCCCCACATTATTAGGTGCTGGCTACAACCCCTATTATTGCGCATAATAGGCCCTTGATAATTTTCAGCTCCAGGCCCATTTAGAGCTTAATCTGGCTCTGGTGATAACATCATGTCACAGTAAGAGGTTTGGTTTGGGTGCACTGCCTTTCATAACAGTAGGATACATGTTCAAGATGAGCAAAGCAACATGTCCACTACAGGCCGTGCACCAAACCCCAAACCTGTTTCCAATACATTACATTGGGCTAGATGTATCAAGCTTAAAAAAAAAGGTCATGTGGAGAGTAATAAACAAACAGCCAATCAGCTCCTACCTGTCATTTTTCAAATCCAGCCTGTAATGTGACAGTTAGGAGCTGATTGGCTGGTTGTTTATTACTCTCCATGTATCACTTTTTGAAGCTTGATACATCTGGCCCGCTATCATTGTACAAGCCATATATATAGTAGCGATATGATTTTACAATAAGCAGCTGCATTGTGTTTTGTTTATATTGGTTCTAATAGTAGCACCACATGTTTTGCCTTTTAGCTTTACACACAGATATAGAACAACTGTAGTTCTAGCTAATACAACATCCCATTCCCATTCTATTTTCTGTGATTTTGAAGTTGAGACCTTAAATAACCTGCCATCGGTTCACACTTCAGACTACACAGCGGCGTAACTATAGCACCGCAGCCCCCGCCACCGCGGGGGGGCGCTGTGCATGTGGGGGCGCCAGGGGCTGCGGTGCTATAGTTACACCCCCCCCCCCAATCCCCCGCAGACTTACCTATCTCGCTGGTCCCGGTGGCTCCGTTCTTCTGCTGAGGACCACCACAAAATGGCCGCCCCCATATAGCACACAGTTCTCTGAAACTGTGTGCTGTATGGGGACGGCCATTTTTTGGTGGTCCTCAGCAGAAGAACGGAGCGGCCGGGACCAGCGCGATAGGTAAGGCTGCAGGGGATTGGGGGGTTTTGCATGGGCGACGGGGCATTGGGGGTGCTTGGCGGGGCTGCGGCGGGGGGGGGGGGGGCGCCCCCCCCCCTAATGGCGGGGGGGCACCCAAAACTTAGTTACGCCACTGAGACTACATCATAGCAGAGCCCCCAATATCTGTTATCTGGTGTGTGTATCTGGTAGCCTAAGCCTTGCTTACTACACCATAGAGAGCTGTGACCATATCTGTTATGAAATGCCTTTCATCTGTGTATGCATTATGTTGAGCAGATTGCTCTGCTGTACTGAACTATGAGGTTGAATCCATATGAACTTGTTTGCAAAGAACTTGACACATTTTATTTTCGTGAAAGACAGCAGGGTCTGCTTCTGGTTACCCATGATGCCGAGCATGCTGTATGACATGGGGAGGTCTTACGTACACTATGGATTACACAAACATATTGTGATGTGCAGAGGACGTATAGACCCAATCAGTTCCTGTAGAACAGAGCAGTACATTTACATTACAGCCCAGCTTTGCAAATGTATTACAGGTCTTTTCCTCACCTTTTATGTAAACTAGTCAAGTATATGATGTGTTGCTATACTGGGGGATTGCACAGCTTCTGTGGGTCATTATTTTGCAGATTGTTATGTAATGCCTGCCAAGAACTTGAGATGTTTGGGAGAATTTACGTCAAACCACTTACTCTGTCATGATAGAGAGCTAGCAGCTGTCTTGATTACAAACACAATGTTGTATTTGAGGCAATATGCGCGCACACACGCACAATTCAAATAAAGTTAAGCCACAACTTCATTGTCACTGTGTGATTATCTCTGAACGAATGATTAATATTATAAGAAAAACAAGAATTGTAAACTTTACAATAAAAACACTTTTGAATCCAAGATGACCACGAAAAGGAAGAATAAAAGGGCATGCGAAGAAGCCTATTCCCTGTACCAACTGCACCTGTTGTGTCTCAAAGGATAAATCTATCAATAAGTTTGTGATCAGGAACATTGTTGAGGCGGCTGCTGTCAGAGACATCTCTGAGGGTAATGTCTTTGACTCCTGTGTTCTGCCCAAGCTGTATGTGAAACTTCACTACTGCGTCAGTTGTGCCATTCAGGCCTGCGGGTGCACCCCCCAAGAGCTCCCACTAAGCCAATGTACAGTAAGACCACCTGCAAAGATCTATCTTGTCCAATAAACTTTGAGAAAACTTTGAAATAAAACACAACACTTTTGGTAAAACACAAAGTAACTCACATTATACAGGCCCTAGTTATCAGCTCCGTCTTTCCCAAGGGCGGGCAACAGAAATCTTAAGGCCCGGTACAATGATATCTCTGCCCCCCCCCCCCCCTCCCCCCCCAACCACATCCCCTTGAGCTGAACATTTTTAGTATACTGCATATTAAATGTGTTTTTTTTTACTGTTGCAAAATAAACATAATTCATAATCACTAATACTGGAGGGGGTCCGGGTAAGTACCCTTACAGGAATCCAGGTGGGTGCCTTTATAAACCATTGCTAGGCACAGCACTGCCGCAGCCATGCTTACAGTCCCTGAGCCACGCAAAACTTTGGGTCAATCACAAGCTTGGGGCCCTGTACAGGTGTCCCCTTTGACCCCCCCTGTCACCTGCCCTGCAGGGGCCCAAGGATTCTAGGAGCTGCTGCGGCAGCGAGTGGCGGGCAGCGGGGTCCAGGCAGCAGCAATCCGGGCAGTGGCGGCTGGAAGCTTGAATCGCTATTTGCCGGGAAGCGAGAAGTGCTCCTGATTTTGAAAAGACTGTCCGGATGCTAATGGCTGAATTGTCTCAGCCAACCAGTGTACAGACAATTTTTCAAAATCAGCAGCACTTCCTGCGCGGCAAATAGCGCTACAAGCTCCCAGACGCTGCTGCCATGCACATAGGTGGGGGGGGGGGTGTTGTATGTGTGGGGGGCCCCGCTAATGTTAAGACGGCCCTGCTAGTTGGTGTCATTTACAGAAACCTTTATACAACCTCCCACTGTGCTGGCAGTGTGGCATATTTTGGCGTCTCACCCTTTTCTTATATGGACTTCAGCATCCCCATTAACCCTTTGAGTGCCAATGGGGTAAATTTAATTTAAAAAAGGAATTCTATTGAAGATGTGATGTTGCGGTACTTATGTATTATCTGGGCTGACGATTTTTTGATTGTATGCATGCGATGCGATGACCCGATTTTTCCATAGGATTCAATGTTAAAATGGACTGAGTCCATTTTAACATGGAATTCAATGGGAAAAGGGGTCCTTTTCATACCCCTACTATCCAAGTGGGCATGGAGTTGGATATAAACCTGTGGCGAGCGTAGCGAGCCACCGAGCCCGAAGCGTGGCGAACGAACAGTATTCTGTGTCCGCTCGCCACGCTTCAGGCTCGGTGGCTCGCTACGCTCGCCACAGGTTTATATCCAACTCCATGCCCACTTGGATAGTAGGGGTATGAAAAGGACCCCTTTTCCCATTGAATTCCATGTTAAAATGGACTCAGTCCATTTTAACATTGAATCCTATGGAAAAATCGGGTGCATCGCATCGCATCGCATGCGATATGGTCGGATGCAATGCGATGGACCCGATTTCAAAATCGGCAGCCCAGTTAGTACATAAGTACCGATGTTGCTATGGTTAACCAATCAGATCCTTTCTATTATCCTCTAGAACAGTGGTTCTCAACATCGGTCCTCAGGACCCCCCAACATTGCACGTTTTCCAGGTCACCCGGCAGGTGCACAGCTGCATTCATTATTCACTGACACATTTTAAAAGATCACTGGTGGAGCTTATTATTTCACCTGTGATTCTGTGTGGAGACCTGGAGAACATGCACTGTGTGGGGTCCTGAGGACCGAGGTTGAGAACCACTGCTCCAGAAGGTGCTAAATTAATTAGACGTAGAATCTCATCGGTTGCTATGGGCAACATCACATCTTCAATAGAACTTCCGTCATTAAATTTACCCCATCATCTCTGTGAGCAATGTTTAAAATATTGGCTAAAAATGCCAATTTGGTAAGAAATCTCCAGTTTTTTTTAAAGTGGCATTTGATTTAAAAAAAAAAACTGGTCCTTTCTTACCAAATCTCTCACTTTCTGTATTTCTCATCCTTTAAAATGTCACACCTATATTTCCTATATAAGGTAAACATTACTGGTCATTATGATAAATACAAATGTTTGCTTGGCAATTTTCACACCTATTTTATCAATTTACTTGGCTCTCAAAGGGTTAGTGAGCCGCCAATACTTCTGCTGATTTGGACTCTCACAAAGCACTAGCACTCTACACGAAACCCAGAATGTCTAATATTATTTTTTATATTATTTATTTTTAATTTAATAAATCACTAAACTTAGTGAACTGATTTCATTATGTCTTCCTGATCCTTCCCTTTAACTCAAAAAATACCTCTCCTAATACAAAGAATAAATAATAATCTTACTGTTCTCTTTTGTTCTTCTTTTATTAATCTGTAATGCTATCCCATCACAACAGCACACTGCCGTCTGCACTGGATAAGATTGGTCCTGCCAAATGACGTCACCCACACCCACTATAGAACAGCTGCCACAGAAATATGCCAGTAAATTGCCACACACTCTGCTAAATTTAAATAGGTGATAATTCTGGTATAAATGCTTAAGACTTCAACCTAATACCAACCACATACTATTAAGCCAAAGATATACTGGTAGATTAACTGGCTCCAGACAGGAAAAGAACCCAAGAGTGAATGAGTGAGCATTTATGTGTGATAGGGAATATGGACTGTAATCTCCACTGGGACAGGGACTGATGTGAATGGACAATTATTCTCTGTAAAGTGTTTCAGAACATGTGGGTGTTATATATACATATCTGGTAACAACTGGTAAGAAATACTATTCATTTTGCTCTCAACATTCATATAAAAAAGTTTTACATGTACATGTTCCAGTACACACAAGCCTCAACATTTGATTAGCTTAGACAAAAATCTACATGTACTGTATCTGTAGAAATAAAGCAGAACTTGAGCGCTAGGGATGGTGTGTTGTGTTTATACACAGGTGGCTGCCTTCTGGAAGAGGGTTGCCGCCCTCAATAGAGAAAATACCAGAAAAGGAGAACCAGTAGGCGCCTTCTGTATATCAAAATACAATTTATTACAAAAACATTAATTAATATATGACAAACATGAAATAATGGATAAAAAGTATTGAATAAATTGCATGCATGCACTATTAATTTAAAAAGGCCATATCAATGTGTTTTAGCATGAAGGTAAGAAGTGTAACAGATAGTTACCGGGTCCTAGACTGGACAAATTGGGCGGAGGTGGCAGTCACACACATTCCACTGGCAAAAGAAGCAGACACAGATATGGACGGATCTGACAATGAATCAGTACCTTAGCGTCTCTTGAAGCACATGTGGCTCTGGACACTGATATCCTCCTCTGACAGGTGTGCAGCTGTCAGAGGAGGTTTGTGCTTGGCAGCACCTCACTGACAACCCAGCAAGGAATGTTAATAACTGGGGAAAGGGGGGGAGTGCTTGTCACAAATGGGGTCTGCTTAAGAGTGGTACCGGATGACTGCCCGACAGTCAGTACTCCGACATCAGAATCCTGACAGTTTATATGCCCGACAGTCGGGATCCCGACAGACAGGGGCTATTTTTCCTTGCGGGGGTCCACAACCCCCATAGACGGAGAACAGAACTCATGGCGAGTGAAGAAAACCATTAAGCCCACAAGGGGCTTCTTTGCGCTCGCCCTCCCTGTCAGAACAACAGCAGTTGGGATTCTGATGCCGGGATACTGACCGTTGGGATCCCAATTGCCAGACCGCCATAAGAGGTGGGAGGGACACGGAGGCCTGCTGCAATGGCACAGGGGGAGGGCTGGATTGACACATGAATGGCTGCAGTGACAACATGAGGAGCCACTACGGTAGAATGGGAAGGCTGGAGTGACACATGAATGGCTGCAGTGACAACATGAGGAGCCACTACGGTAGAATGGGAAGGCTGGAGTGACACATGAATGGCTGCAGTGACAACATGAGGAGCCACTACGGTAGAATGGGAAGGCTGGAGTGACACACGGGGGAGCTGAAGTGTATTTGTAACTGGATTTTGTATCTATATTTGTGTATTTTATGTTGTATTCAGCTTTTTCAATTATTTTATGTGGAAGCGGCCTTTTCAAAATATTTTATAGAGGCATGATGTCTGCTGTTTGATTTTCATCACACTAATATAACCTTTCCCTATACTAACTGTCAGACCAGCGTATAAACTGAATACAACACTGAAAGTGTGCATAACCTCTGAACAGTGGCATAACTACAGTATAGAGGGTGCAGGGGATGAAACTGCTATGAGGCCTGGGGGCTCCCGGGGGGGGGGGGGGGGGGGGGGCAGCAGACATTCCCCTACACCAGTGACGTGCGGTGAAGTCAGTGGTTGGTGAGGCACTGGCAGCAACATGACTTGGTGCAGGGGAGCGGCAGGTCCTACAACCATCAAGGGTACATTCTATAGTTTGGGGGGTAGTGCTGCGCTCAATCTTTGGGTAAAGATCAAGGGTACATAGCAGCCGCATATCCTGCACCTGTTGTAGTTATGCCACTGTGCTCAACCTCCACAGTCGTACCCTAACAACCATATGCACAGAATGCCACACACACACTAGTAATGTCCTTATACACATATTGTCACCTTACACATGCCCCACATTATTTATGCCCGTTACACCTACTGTATGCCCCACATTTTTAATAGCCTGTACACAAAATTGCCCTGTACACATCCACATTATTAATGCACTTATACCCATGACACATAATGCCCCATACACATATGCCCCACATTATTAATGCCCCATACACATGACACATAATGCCCCATTCACATATGCCCCACATTAATAATGCCCTTATACACATGACACATAATGCCCCATACACAGATGCCCCACATTATTAATGCCCCATACACATGACACATAATGCCCCATACACATATGCCCCACATTAATAATGCCCTTATAGACATGACACATAATGCCCCATACACATATGCCCCACATTATTAATGCTCTTATACACATGACACATAATGCCCCATACTGCCCCATACATAATGCCTTTTACATACTGTATGCCCCACATTATTAAAGGCCCTTTACACATATCCCCCGGCCCCCACATTGTTTAAAAACAACTTTTCTCCCTTCCAGCACAACAGTGGGATCAGTGACAGCTCCAGCAGGGCTGACACCATCACCCTGCAGTGATTTCTAGCAAAAGCGAGCATCCCCCCCGCTCCCCCTCGTCCGCTTCACGGCTCTCACTAACCGGTACCACCTGCTGCTGTCTCCGGCAGTCCCTGTCCTGGGGCTCTCAGGCTGCGGGCATGGCTCCTCGGTTCTCCGGCCGGATGTCCCCTGCGTGTAGCTGACAGCGGCCCCTTGGTGCACACAGCAGCGGTGTCCATACAGCCGCCGGGTGGGAAAGGGGGTGAGGTGCGGAGGTTACTTTCATCAATCACGCTCCGGGGGAGGTGTCGGTGTCCCTGCAGCCGTTGAGTGTGGAAGGGGGGATGCGGAGGTATGTGAACCCGCCGGGTGGGGAAGGGGGGTGTGGGGTGTGTGGAGGTCTGTGCACCTGCGGCGTGGGTAAGGGGGGGATGTCTTACCAAGTGCAGCAGGGTTGCTCCTGCTGCGCTAACCAATCGCAGCTACTTAACTGACAGGGGCGTGCATTCAAAGCATGTCCCTGTCACTGAGGCACCGCTATAGGTGCCGCTTCTAGAGGTTTTTTAATCGGGATTTTGCAGCCTGATACTTGGTCCAGCCCTCTGCCCGCCCCTTGTTCTTGAACCTTAACATTAGCTGCCGGAGGCACTGCTCTAGGTGCCTCCTTAACAGTAAAGCAACTAACTATGGCGTCAAAATTAATGGATTAATATAAAGCAGATACTTATGACACATATGTGTCATAAGTATATTCTTTGTATTCATTTAGTATAGCTATCACTAATGACAGGGGAGGCACTGCCTCCCCTGCCTCCCCTGACTGCACGTCCCTGCCCTACACCCTATTCAAAGTTTGGCTGTGGTCTTCTTGGTGCAATAGTAGGAGACATCCATCCCCCCCCAACCCCACCACTGCTACTGTCCTCACCCCTGCCCTAAACTCCCTGGCTCTCTTAGCTCTTCTCCATCCCTGAACTGCTAATGAAATTGCTTTTCTCTCCGTTTTGCTGCTCCAAGCTTGTGCGGCTCAATTTCACAACCAGTGGGGGAGATTGACTTGGTGCTCCCCCTCTCTTGGTGGCAGCACTGATTGCTAGACCCTCTGGGGGGTTTTGGTGGATCAAGTGATCAAGAGACCAGCGGGAGGATTGCCTTGGTGGCTCCCCCAGCACCGGAACCAGCTTCAGCAGAGGGGATGACCTGTTGGCTCCTGCCCAGCACTGGCCCCAGCTTTCGTGCTTAATGTGAGACCAGTGGGGGGGGAATGATTTGTTGGCTCTTGTCTGGCTCCTGCCCCGGCTACAGCCGTGGCTCCATTGCTGATCAAGACACCTGCAGGGGGATGACTTAGTGGCTCTCTCCTCCTCCACTGCTCCTTACCTCTCTTCACTGATCTCTATCCACACTCCCTCCCGTCCTCTTCACTCCGACGCTGACTGCCACCTGACCCCTCACCTAATCACCTCCTCCCACTCCCGTGTCCAAGACTTCTCTCGCGCTGCCCCCTGCACTGGAACAACCTCCCGCCACCCATCAGGCTTTCTGATTCCCTTTCCTCCTCTAAGCGCTCCCTCAAAACCCACTTCTTCTGACTAGCCTATCCCTCCTCCTCCTAACCTCTTTCGCTCCTCCTATCCTGCCTACCCTACCCCTCCATCCGTTCCTACTTATCCTGTTGTTTTTTGTTCATCCACCCACCTCCTTTTAGTCTGTTAACTCTTATGAGTAGGGCCCTCCTTCCTCACGTACTCACCCTACCTCTTTACCTCACAGTGCTCCTGCCCTGTTCTTCCCTTCCTCTACTTCATCTTCAGTCTCCTCGACAATTTTGACACCTACTTCAGAACTGATGCAGATTTTAGTTCTACCAGCTATACCCCTATTTATGCTGTATTTTAGCAACACACCCTGTACATTACCTTGTAATTTGTTTTTTTGTTTGCTATGTACGGCGCTGCGGACAATTTGTGGCACCTTATAAATAAACAAACTACTACTACTCTCCTCTCCCCTGATGCCAGCACTGATTATGAGCCGGACCTGCCCTGGAATTTTAACTAGCAGCAGCAGTCGGAGCTGAGGAACTTGAATGTACGTGGACAAGACAAGCAATTCCCAGGTCAATGCTGTCCCCAGCCTAGTGAATCCCTAGAATCATAGAAGCCCTCCTTTCCATACAATAGAACTTTCACTAGTATAGGATGCCCCCAAGACTTCAGGCTCACCATATTAGAAGTGTCCAGGGGCGGATCCAGGATAAAATGACAGGGGGGGGGGGGGGGCACCATGATAAAAGAGGGTTTAAGTGGGGGAGGGACAGTGTTAGTGGTGCCAGTGTACGTGTCCTTGATTGTAGTGTACAACACCATATACAACTTCTACACATTATGCAACAAAATACTAGACCCCATTATACTTGCCCCTTACACATGATGCCAAATGGAATGAGCCAAAATTCACATAATGCCACATGGATTGTGTCAAAAATCACATAATGCGATACGGGTTGAGCCAAATTCAAAAAATGCCATACGGATTGAGACAAAATTCACATAATGCCACAGGGATTGAGACAAAATACGCTTCATAAACAGGGACATTGTCCATTACACGTTAAGTTACACGCCATTATGTCCATTATGTATTATGCCAAACACCATAATGCCTATTAAAAATTATTCTACATAAGTGCTGCTTATCTACATGCTCATTGTCAAAGGTTCCATGCCCGTTGCCATGTGGGATTAAATGCTCATTGCCAAGGGGGAAAACATGCTTGCTGTAAATGGGGGACAGATGCCGCTAGGCAGAAGTGATAGCCACTGACAGTGGCAGAACCTGGCTTTATTCAGAGCACTGCAAGTCCCGGCCAATTGAAATACCTGTAATACCCCTTTCACACCAGAAAATGCATTCCCAGGTTGGCCCCTTTTTGGGGGGGGGGGGGGGGGGAGAAAACCACCCCTCCCCCCTTTAACCAGTTATCTCATTTAAACGGGTATATCTTTGGAACCAACTGACCCATTTACGTGAGACAAGTATCATATTGAAGAACTTTTGAGTGGACTTTGAATGATTTTGGTCCAGTGAAACTGGAACATTTGGTTTCAGAGTAAGCTGCCCTCAAAGAACATGAGCAGCCATGAAATTACATTTCAAAAATATAAAAATTGGTCTACACGCAATATCTCTGGAACCAATTGACCGATATGGACCAGCCTGGTATCTTATTGAAGGCCCAGCGATTTGGAATTGAATGAGATCACAAGCTTCTGTGATGCCAGGGGGGGGAGAACTGGCAGCCATTGGAACCGAGTGGGGGTCGGAATTAACGGGTCCCAGATTATCCTATGGGGAAAAACGTTACAGCTTTGCCAGGCGATATATCCGGTTCCCAGGGGGCTAGAGACATGGGGCTGGGCTCGTTGGAAAGCGCTGGTCCTCAGCTACATGAAATAACAGGGGGTACATGCCCGGGTGCCCCCCCCCCCCCTGAATCCGCCAATGGAAGTGTCAGCTAGTGCAGGAAACTGAAGACTAGCAGTAGGCTAATGGAGGTGGCAAATTAGCATATCTGTGTAAACGTAGCTAGAAATCAGAACTGACAGCAAATAGCATATCCCCAGGAATATTACAGAGATCAGGATAGACTGCATAACTTTAGGAATGTGAGGGAGGGCAAAACAGGCAGCACACAGCATATCTCTGGGTATGTTACTGAGGTCAGGACAGGCAGCACACAGTATATCTCCAGGAATGCTGCTATGGTCAGGACAGACAGCAGACAGCATATCTCCAGGAATGCTTCTAAGGTCAAGAGAGACAGTCGACCACATATCTACAGCAATGTTACGGAGGTCAAGACAGACATCAGACAGCATATCTCTAGGAATGTTACTGAGGTTAGGACAGACAGCAGACAGCATATCTCCAGGAATGTTACTGAGATCAGAGCAGGCAGAAGACAACATATCTCCAGGTATGTTACTGAGGTCAGGACAGGTAGCAGACAGCATATCTCCAGGAATGTTACGGAGGTCAAGACAGACATCAAATCACATAGCTCCAGGAATGTTACTGAGGTCAGGACAGGCAGCAGACAACATATCTCCAGGAATGTTACTGAGGTCAGGACAGGCAGCAGACAGCATATGTCCAGGAATGTTACAGAGGTCAGGACAGACAGCAAATCACATATCTCCAGGAATGTTACTGAGGTCAGGACAGGCAGTGCTGTAGACCGCATATCTTCAGGAATGTCACTGAAGTCAGGACAAGCTGGAGAGCAAATTTTGATTAATAAAGTCAAGGTCAGGACAGATAGCAGGCAGAGAAGTTCCAGTAATATAGCCAAGGTCAGGACCTAGGCAGCATACAATCGGTATATAGAGAAAGAAGATGGTGGTGGCTCCCTGTCTGTGAGCAGCTGCTGATAAGTACTGTAGCTTTTCAGGAGCATAAAACATTATTGCTAATTCTTTATATACCAAGTGTTTTTTTATCATGTAATTTTACACATAACATGATCTGGGTAGTGTCCATTTATTTGTAAAATAATAATTGTAATTAACACTTAAAGTCAAGTAAAAGCAGACTATCACCAGACTGTGATGAGGTGTCCAGTTTGCAGATATATAGACATTGTGGGCTATTTTTCTTAGATTTACAAGAATGCACAATAAAATATTCCATATGTGGTTAACTACTTTTGTGATATCATCAGCTCACTTACAGATGACCCTTTCACAAGTGACTGTTACATCAGGGTTTTTTCCATAGACTGCAGATCACTTCCCACACTCCGCACCACCGAAACAGCTGGATCATGACGTAGAATATGAAAAATGCTGTGGGAATATTAGCATTTTATCCAGTGTTCTTTGCAGCTGACCTGAACCGAATTTACTAGAACATTGCAGGATTAGTAGAAATACCTTATAGTATTTTTCATGGTTGGTTTCGAATTATCACAAACAAGGTTTACACCAAAGCCTTTAGGGCACCACTACTCTGTTTTGTCACTAGACACATCACTTGCAACAGATCGCATATATCGAAGGCTATTGGAGAAAACCATGTGCCCTGCAGGTGGGGCAAATGTAATATGTTAGATTTTGGTGGGGTGTGTTCAAACCAAAAATTGCAGTGTAAAAATAAAGTAGTCAGTAATGACCCTGCACAGAAACAATATAACCTACCCAAATCTAAAGGCCCATACAGACTAGATGATGTGTTCCGTGAACGATATTGCGGAACAATATCTGTTGAACTTTTCAGTGTCCTGGACAAATGATATTGTGCGTATACACTGAACGATATGACGAACGATGAACGAACTAGAGTCTAGTAATATGCAGCTTTTTCTGAACGACATAACCAAAATTGTGCTGGATGTATAGACAACAGAAACCCACATTAATTATCTGTGGGATTGCACATCGGTCATTGCATACACACTGGATGATATTTAGGTGGTTAAGATTCCACGGAATCCAAACCGCTCATCTCTAGTGTCTATGCACCTTTACTCTCTCTGCAGTTATTATTAATATTATCCTTTATTGATATGGTGCCACAAGGGATCCGCACCGCCCAATTACAGAGTACATAAACGAATAAGCAACACAGTGACTTACAGTTAAATACAATAGAGGACAAGTACATAAACAAACAGTAGTTGCATCAGCAGAGGACACTGGGAAACTGCAGGATTTGATGCCATCAAAGATGGTTTAAGTAATAGAAGGAAAAGCACATGACGGAAGAGGGCTCTGCTCGTAAGAGGTTACATTTGCCTCACCTGCAATCAGGGGCGTAACTAGAACATTGTGGGCCCCATAGCAAATATCTTGACAGGCCCCCCTCCCCAATGAGAAAACACATGCACTGAGAAAACACGTGAAACCCCCCCCCAAAACATAGCTCTACAGACTCACCCATCAGCACCACACTGGTGCAGAGCAAGGTTTCACATGCTTAAGGGAAGGGAGAGGTGAGGGGTGGTATGGCGGGACTAAAGATACACAGAGCAGTAGGAAGGGAATATGAAGACGTTGGGTGGTAGGCAGGTGATAAATAGATAGAAGGATGAAGGGGTCAGGGGGAGAGAGACGCAGTGAGGTAGAATAGATAGATGCAGGGAGTGGATAGAGAGATGCAATGTGCTGGGATGGGTATAGTTAGATACAGTAAGGTAGGCAGGGGATATAGGGTGGTAGGAAGCGGGAACCGCAGGGTAGAAAAGATCATGAAGAAGCAGTTCACAAACACTTGCTGTGGGCTCATCTTTGATCCTGAGCATGGAACAGTAGTATCTGGTGTACCTCCCTCATGGCGGCAGGGGCCCATAGCAGCTGCATCCCCTGCACTTATGGTAGTTACTCCACTGGTGCAGAGGATGCAACTAATATGGGGCATTATGTTCAATCCTTGCTTGCGCGGGGTCTTTATTGTGCCCCCCTCCCCTATATTGCAATATAAACCCCTCCCCCTCTAATAGCTATCTCACCTACTACTGCAAGCCAGGTTGTGAGCCAATGCTATGCTATGGTACGGTACCTATTAAGCGATGCAGGGCAGAGGACGTCGGTAGGCGCTTCCTTTGCAGTCAGTTTCCGTGTCCTGAAGCTAGCAGCAGCGCTGACACCAGTGTGCAGCGGTGTACAGCCAACAGGCGTGCATTAATTATACTTGTAGTACACTCACTCAGGCAGCCGCGCACTGTCAGCTCCGCTGCTAGCTTCCGGAGTCTGAACACAAATCGGCTTCAACTCCTACCACCGTCCTCCATCTAAAAAGTAAAATGCTGGACTCCCATCTATAGAGGGTGCAGTGGGTTGCCTTGGGGCACCCACAAGCTGCCGGGCCCCATAGCAACTGCATCCCCTGCACCCTCTATAGTTACGCCACTGCCTGCAATGCAATATGGTTCTGACCATTTGCTGCAAAAGCATCTTTGTGATCAGGTCTGAATAACCCCCAATGTTTTGTTGGTGTGCGTCACTCTTGTGGATGTGCTTTGTAATTTTCTAACATAACCAAGTGAGAATGTCAGATGCTTCAGCAAGCTGCATTTTCATCTTAGCACAAATAAAAATTGTATCCTACAATTAGCTTTATTGTCACTATTTCTGTAGATTGTATTTGCTGTAAAACAATTACCACTGAAGCACCAGCCTTATATGTGCTTCACATGGGCAATAAACTCAAAGTGGATAGAGTTCCAGAAGCCAGATATATGAGTAGTATACATAGTCCATGTGGCCGACTCCTTTCCTCTACTGCTTATAACGTTTCAGTAATGTGCTCTCTCTGAATTCTAGATCAACATGTGTATTATGACATATCAATGTTGCGCGGGTTCCAAAGTACCTTTCATCACTGGCTTGTACACCATATAGGATGACCATTTGACCTGGCTTCCTTGGTACCATCCTGGTTTAAACACTCTGGCCCTTATTCAGATCTGATCGCAGTACAAATTTGTTCTCAAAATGGGCAAAACCATGTGCACTGCAGGTGGGGCAGATGTATCATGTGCAGAGAGAGATAGATGTGGGTGGGGTATGTTGAAACTGAAATCTAAATTGCAGTGTAAAAATAATGCAGCCAGTATTTACCCTGCACAGAAACAAAATAACTCACACAAATCTAACTCTCTCTATACCTCTACCCCACCTGCAGTGCACATGGTTTTGTTCATTTTGAGAACAAATTTGTACTGCGATCAGATCTGAATAAGGGCCTCTATGCCATGTCCCACATACCCATACCCACCCCAGAACCCCTAAAATCTCAGTTTTATTCAAAGTGTGTGAAAGGAATGTCCATATGTGGCTTTACTAATGAAAGAAATGCTATTTTGGGGGTAAAATGGATTTTCTGTAAAAAATCTACTGAATTAGCAAAATCCCATAATTTGGCATCACCGTTTGCATCAGCAACAAATTCTCAGTGTTATATACCATGCATTATTGCATGTAAATCTATATTGAAATTAAGAGTATTGTTATCATGGACCCACAACTGTGAACAAGCAGTCTTTGGGGTCTATTTATAATTTATATATGGACATTTGCTTTTCATGTCTTTTAGACAATACATTGTCTAAGTAATTCTGCTTACATGCAGCACTAAAATGGAATGCCGTCCTCATACACTAGGATTTGCTAATTTAACAACCTACTAAAATACATAATGTTGGGAATTTGTCATTGTTGTTGACTAAAGTCCATGTCAGTATGGTGTATAGCAGGCATTCCCAACCTCAGTCCTAAAAGCACCTTATCAGTCCAGGTTTTAGTGATGTCCATGCTTCAGCACAGGTGACTGATATGTCACCTGCTAAGTACTTAAGGTCCAGCACTGTGAGTAAGGGTTACTGTACTTACATCATTGAGCCAAGGTACATACCAGCAGATATACAGTATGCAATCACTAGACTAGTGTTTACGAATCCCGATACTGAGGGACCCTTAACAGTGCATGTTTTCCAGATCCTCTAGTTGGTGCACAGGTGTATTTGTTACTGGCTGACATATTTTAAAGGTGTGCTAATTATTGCACTTGTAATAGTAGGAAAATCTGTAAAACATGTACCATTGGGGGGCCCTGATTGCCATGTTTGTTAAAAACTGAGCTAGACAGATACAAGGTCTATGCTGCTAACCCTGTGGTTTTCTATGGGCAAATTATCACCTCAGTCATGCCCTGGAATGTTTCAATATTAGTGATTTCAGGTGCTTGTACCAGGATCCAGTCAAAATCCCTGGAGTTGGAAGACCAAAAATGAGATCCCAATGAATACCGAAGCTGAGTACTGGGATTAGGGTTAGGCTACAGGTGTGGGGGATGGGGGGTTTGGTGGGGGTTGGTTTGGCTGCAGGAGGGGTGGGTTCGGGGTAGCGGTAGGGTGAAAATACGTACCGGATCTGTCGAGATTCTGTCCATTGGGATTCTGCTGCTAGACATCTGAATTTCAAGATCCCTTCTTCGGGTTATCATACCTAACCCCTTGTCACTAGACTAGTCACTAGACTTTACAGTAACAGCTTTTTGCAATGTGAATGGGAGTCCATCAATGTTCATTTAACTGTCAGAAGGGCTAATAAACCAATCCGGGTGCATGAAACGAGCAATCATAGTTATATTGGCTCCCTACAGACACATTACCATAAGATAAGTGTTTTGTTTGGGGTAGTCGTGTGCACATTGTTTCTCTCTGTGTTAGACAGATTTTGCATCTAGTTGGATTCCCACGCAAGCACAAAATCTCCCTGTGCTTGCGTGGGTTCCTAACATAATGTAAGCCTAATGTGTGTATGTGTACTAGTGGTAGGGAATATAGATGGTAAGCTCCACTGGGGCAAGGACTGATGTGAATGACTGAATGTTCAGTCTGTCCAAAATATGACTTTCCAGCTGCTGTGAAGCTACACATCCCAGCATGCCTTGCAATGGTTTTAGCACTCCCTAATAGCAAAACTGTGGCAAGGCCTTGCACCAGCCCCCCTCCTCCACAGAGGTAAGAGCCGCTGATTGTAAGTACTGTAGTCCAGTCTGCTGATTAGTTAGGAGAGGATTCTTCTTTTCTCCAAAAAAAGGTAAACTTCCATTGAAATAACGTTCAATGTTAATATTCAGACAATGCCAACATTACCACAAGACACAATAATTCTAGTGTTACATATTTCATTTTTAATTCCACTTTTACGTTGCAGAAACTTGTGTGTGTGTCACTAGTGTCCAAGTGGAATCTACTATACCAAATAACTGTGATAAAAAAGCAACAACCGATCAATGAAATGTAAAATACAAACACAATGCAAGTGATTGTTCTTATCAGACAATACATATGGTGTCTTCTACGTTTATTTATTGCACAATTTGGCTAGATAACGGTTTCTACCTGCTGAAGTATTGCACACATTTTCTGTGAGTTGTAAGAATTGGGAATAGTGCCATAGTATTTCATGTATAAAAGCATCAGTGAAATACTGTCATCCGTTCTCACCATCTGCACACTGGCTGTAAAGCATTCACTTGCTGCTCTGTGGCAGAGCTCCAGAAGGGACAGTGCATTGTGATTCCCTTGTCCACAGGCATCCGTGGAATGCTCACACTGCCTGCTGACTCAGAAAAGATTAGAGGGAATGGCGCTGCCAGGTCATGTGCAAACATTCTAATTTGGGGAATCAGATCCTCAGTGAGAAAATAAACCTTTACTTGCTACCATTGGCTGAATTCAGGATTACATATCCGCCTGTTTGTTAGAAATGATTCCATATGCAGTATGTGCGATTAAAGAAAGAGATTGTACCAAGTATGTTATTTTTATCAGAATATATTGTTTTCGTTCCCTTATTGCCAACATAGTGGTGATATTACAACAGCGTGTCTGATTCATAGCATATCATTTAAATCTGCACCGTGTCTCTGTAGACTTGACAATGCCAACTAAGTTTTGTTATTGGATGTGGGCACGGACTGCACGGTTGTAACAGGTGACATTTAGAGAATTCTCATATAGAGAACCAAATGTATGGGGGCAAACTTCTACCGTCATCCAATCATTAGTCAGGTCTTATTTATAATTACAGCAGTATCATTGCTTGTTTTTGTGAATGGCTCTAATATACTATGAAATACATTTACAGTTTCCTAACCAGTGGGAGGTCCAATCTACGCTTTCTGAATAAGTGGTAGGATTGCTGTAGGTTCTTTCCACTCCGCTTAGTACATCTGTTTAACCACACTCACCATGTAAGCATTTAGCATTAAATATCCATAGTCTTTAATTACATTACAATTACTCCCTCTAGCCTTGGAAAAGATCATCTCTAAGTGATACCTCTAGTTGGATTCTCACAGCATAGCTGCCTCTCTCCAGACTGTTTGGCAACTGTCCTAGACTGTGTTAGGAAGTGGTTTAACTTCCTCTCACTCAGGATGCCCTTTCCAATTATACACAGTTGTAGATACCCACCGCAATATAAAATACCCACTCAATTTCCAAGACTCCAAGAGGTGTGAATTATGCAACTATGGAACTTAGACACATTTAACAGGAAGAGCAAAATCTGCAGATTAACTTTCCATTAAAAAAAAAAAATGATGGCGTTATTAATTCAGACTGGAACTAATAATTAAGAAAGGACCTGATTCTGATTTGTGTGCGAATAATTTTGTTTCTGTGCAGGGAAAATACTGACTGTTTTACTTTTACACTGCAATATAGATCTCACTTTGTAGTAAAACCCCACCCAAATCTAATTCTCTCTCTAATTGAAATATAAAATTCTTAAAATAAACATGATTGTTTAAGTGTTCACTAATTTAAATGTAATCCCTGTGATCCTCCGCAGTATTCTTACCTTTCCAGTCAGCTTGTTCTCATTCTATCAATAGCATTAGAATAAGTTCATCTAGGTTGAAGATTTTGGGCTAGATTCTCTAAGCTTCAAAATTGATAAAATGGAGAGTGATAAACAGCCAGCCAATCAGCTCCTACCTGCCATGTCACAGACTGTTTGAAAAATGTCAGACAGGAGCTGGTTGGCTGGCTGTTTATCACTCTCCATTCTATCACTTTTGAAGGTTAGAGAATCTGGCCCTTTGGGAGATATATTCTATACTGCAACACAGACAGCAATTTGGCATTTTCTTGGAGATATTGCATGCTGCCACTTAGAGGTATAGTAACAAACCAATTTACTAAGTGGCATTTTGCAGGTAAACAATGACTAGCGCTGGTTAGATGAGCTTGTGTAACGAGCTGCATGGACTATCGCCTTTGTGTTTTCTTGCTTTTCTTTTAGTTATAAAAATAGAATTGAAAAGCAAAAAAATGTAAACCCTTTTATTTAAGAATATACAACATCAAAAAATAGAAAGACTAATACAAGGGGATGTTGGAAGCGTTGGTACCCTCTGAAACCAGTCACTATCAGCCAGTTCTAGTGCCACTATAACTGGGTAAACACGATGTTATACCGCTTTTCCACCAAAATCCTGGATGCGACCCGGCATTCAATCTGGGTCGCATCCAGGATTTGCCCCGTTTACACTACAGTGCAGAACCGAAAATATTCCCAGGCCGGCACGGATTACACTGCACACGGATACAGGGGGTGGCGCTTGGAGATTATATAATGTCCAAGCGACGGGACTGTGGAACGATGCGTTGGGACCATCAACTGCCCCCAGCCTCCGTGCACCAATATCCCCCCCCCCGTCTGAGGGGTGAATAGATGCCGCACACAGGCATCCATTCACCTCCTGCTGTCAGCACAGTACACCAACCTCCATATTGACCGCTGGATATGGCAATCCCCCTTCTATTGGCAAGTTCCTTAAATTATGACAATAATAATGGTATATAATATGATCAATAGAGCTACCACCACATCATGCAGTGTAAGGGACAGAGCAGAGCTGCTGCACATGCCCAGTGTACCAGCTGCTTCTACCACATTTACTGTATGTGTGGATCTGAGTCCTCAAACATTGCATGGCCTTACCATGAAGTGGGAGCTTAAAAAGTGCAGTACTGCTTCTATTATGTTTATGTATTTATTTATCATGACATGTTTAACCTTTTCCTGACCACTTATTTATTTAAATGTTTCAAACAGCCTATACCAGTGGTTGCCAAGTCCAGCCCTCGCGAGTTACGAACAGTGCACATTTTTTCAGGGAACCTAGCTGCTGCACAGGTGCACTCATTACTTACTAACACATTTTAAATTGTGATTCTGTGAGATCTGGAAAACATTAACTGTTGGTAGCTCTTGAGGACTGGAGTAGGCTACCCCAGGCCTATACTATAGACCATATATACTGCTAAATATTAATACTGTATTCCATACAGTATCCTGTGTATAAAAAGATACATTTTCAGGGCTGTTGCCACTCCCTCAGACTCCCATGCGCTGCATAGTGGGAGATTTTGGATTACATTTGGAAACCCATCTCTAAAAATCTATGAGGCAAAACTAATCCTTGGGGTAAAAAGTTCCTCTGAAAGTTCTCTCTATTGAGCCTTATTGACCCGATTCTATTACCAGAAGCTGCTCCATCTGTATGCCCCGAATTCTCTGCCGTGCATGGCTTCACATCAAGAAATTATTATTTGCTGCTATCTGACACTATTTCTTTCTAATATTATAGATGCTCACATTGAGCCAATGTTTCTTTCAGTTCACTCTCTCATTTCGGTGTCATTCACGTCCTTGTTAAATGTAAGATGTTTCTTAGAAATGATGATGTTTTCCCTCCCACCTCGCTTCATCTCTAGACTTTCGTAGCAAATTGGAATCCTTCTGGGAGGAGTTCAGACTTAACAACCTAGAGGTACTAGGAAACAACCCCATTGTATTTTGGCAAACCTCTAAAGTGATTATAAGGGCCGTTATAATACAATATATCTCTCTAAAAAAATAAAAAAAGACACCTCCTCCTATAAACTAACACAGTCCCAATTGCTGGAAGCCTATCAGACCTACAAGGTGTCTCCATCTCCTACTGCCAAATCTGTATATACTTTGAAAAAACAAAACTTTGAGGGTCTGCTTACCTCAATAGGAGAAATACATACCTTCTATAAAGAACACAGGTTTTACAGATTTTGCAATACAATGGGACATTTACTTTCTAATTTACTCAAAACATCCTCTCCCTCGTCCCTTGTTTCATCCATCCAACGTCGTGATGGCACATATGACTACTGGAAAAGATATTTAATTGCTGCTACATATATTTAATAGTGATATATAGGCACAACCCCCTAGAGACACCTTGGGTGAAACTTCTTTTGGGTACTCCATAGATACCCCCTCCTTATCTACAGATGCAACTGCCACATCTGTACTCCATTTACTACCCATGAAGTGGAAGCCGATACAAAGTGCCGGGTTTTTAAACAATGGCATCACATCCGCTATTCACCAATCTCTTGGTACTGAGCCTGATGAAAATTAATTTATGGAAAGGAAAAAGTATCCCTGCCCCAGTGGAGCTACAATCTATATTGTCTACCACATGTACATGCACACACATTTATTCTAGGGTTAATTTTGTTGGAAGACAATTAATTTACCAGTATATTTTTGGATTGTGTGAGGAAACCGGAGTGCCCGGAGTAAACCCAAGCAAGCACGTTGAGAATATACAAACTCTGTTAGGGCCATGGTGGGAATCAAACCCATGACCTCAACGCTGTGAGGCAGTAATGCTAACCATTACACCATCCAGGCTGCCCTGTTCATAGGAAGCTTTATAGATTGGGTTTCCGTGGCCAGACAAATGTACACAAGCCTGAAATCACCATGCCAAATATCAGCTGTAGCAGTGAGAAGCAGTTGTCCAATAGTGCAACGATGTCATAGATTTGGTTATTCAGCTTTGTATCCAGCATTGAAATCCCACATGACTTCCACTCAGGTGTAAAGAGCAGGTGTCCACACTCAAGCCAAGGGTCAAGCCTGCTTGTATAACTTTTACTTTACTCAATGAGCTGAAAATATGGCTCTCTATTAAAGCTTGTAAAGACTTGTAAAGTCAATTCACAGTTCAAAATTTGGTGCAGTGGAATTGCAAAAACAATAAAACAACTGTGTTTAATTTTTTGCCAGTCATAAACTTCCTTGGATTTGGAGGTCACAATGAGCAGATAGGAATGCATCTCAGATGACAAAGTTGATGCAGTTATTAGAATATAGCATTGGTTGACTCATTATGTACAGTAGGTTTCCATATAAAATAATTAGCTACAGTATGTGAAATGACTAATTACTCATTTTAAAACTATCCCCATATTGACTGTAATAAGCTTTTATTTTACATCAGTAAAATGCAGTGTATAACAGTATTCTTAAATTGTGTTGCTTAAGTGCATAAGGTATTAAAGCCTAGTATAAAGAACACATATAAATTGACCTTCCACTGTATGTTTTCTTTTTCTAAATTACTATAAAATGGATCAGCATCTGATTCCAAAATGTCTAACATTTAGCAAGGAATTATCCCATACTGTCTATGCGCATTGATTTACTTTTGTAGAATAATAACTTTTATACAAGGTGAAGATTACGAAGAAAACAAAGCATTTGTTTTGTAAGATTTTTAATACAAAATGAAAATATTATCAATAAAAATTGGAAACACATGAATGGCAAACTCTACAAATATCAGCAATCTGGGTTCCCCCCATGTACTTATTAACAGACAAATATGGACACAACGTAATTTCCTTTTTACTATGTTCCACAAAATCCCATTTCTTCTTGTACTGCTTTGTATTTATATAATATGAATAGAGTTATCTGTCTGGTTAGTCATACCTTTAAAAGACAAGAAAAAAAAGAGGGGGAAGGTGGCTGTGTGCTGTTAGGTCATAATGACAAAAGTGAATATAGATGCTTAAACTCAATAACAGATGATAGCTATGAAGTTAAAGGTAGTAATGTCCCGGTTCTAGATATTAGTTAGGTTTTCTATTCAGGCTGCAGTGGAATGTGGGTACTTAAACCACATGAGAAAGAGATATATATACAAAAAAGTACACTGCGCTAAAATATAAAATATATTTAATTCTACATCATAAAAATAAATAAGTCATACAGAAATCATGAAAATTGAAAAATCAATAATACATAAATCATATACAGGACAATAAAAACAAGGCTCGATTAGAGATGGCACTGGTTAGCATGTCAACAGTGTTAGTAAGTAAATTTCAAGAGTAGAGTATCTATATAGGTTATTAGTATATAAAGCAGAGATATCTGCAAGTTTGTATTTGGTAGTCCGTTAGTGCATCAGAGCACATAAATGGAGCATCATAGCAACAAATAGTTGTTAGTAATGTGATATACTGTAGTTACCACTGCTTTTCAACAGCAGCTGTGTTTGCTGGCTTTTTAGCAAGGCATGTTTGTGGATAAGCAGGTCGCCACCTGGATGACCGCGGTTCCCAGCCTGGTTAGCACTTCTAGTCTTGCCCTATTTGGATTCGCCCACAGGACAGTCACTGCTGTACACAGAGATACTGGTACCAGAAGAGAGTAGATACCAATATGTTTCTCCACCTACATGGTTTCATTGACTTCCTCAGAAAATATCAAAAAGTTTTTGATTATTCTCTGAGGAAGCCTCTGAACACTTCTAGGTGAAGCAATCACAGCTGCTGTTGAAAAGGAGTGGTAACTATATCACATACTAACAACTAAATATTTGTTGCTATGATGCTCCATTTATGTGCTCTGACTACCAAATATTAACCTGCATGGTTACAACAAGATCTCTCTGCTTATATACTAATAACCTATGTAAAGACTTTCCTCTTGGAATTGGCTTACTAACACTGTTGGAATGCTAACCAGTGCCATCTCTAATTGAGCCTTGTTTTTATTGTCATTTATATGATTTATGTATTATTGATTTTTTTTCAATTTTTACGATTTCTGTTTCATTTATCTATTTTTATGATTTAGAATTACAGTAAATATATTTTCTATTTTAGCGCAGAGTACTTTTTTGTATATATGTCTCTTTAAGAGACAACTAGCTCAACAACACAGTGGCACATAAACATTTCGTTCTTTGAGCCTATACAAACAAAAATGGAATAAAATGAGAATTCTAAAAGGTTTTTCTTACACCAAACACCATATTGTCTGCTTGAACCTTGAAACTTTACTGGAAGTGCAGTTTTTAACAAAGATGTCATTACATTGCTTATCATTCAACAGCACAATGCATATCATTCAACAGCACAATGCATCCTAAGTAATTCAAATTTTCCCCCGAATAATAATTAATAAAGTTGGTCCTTATTTTACATCCGGCCACAATTTAAAACTAGAACCAATTATGTAAATAATGTAATGGATGAAGGGTGCAAATTGCTGTTGCTGCACCTGGCTGAATCTTGAATTTGAGCAGTTTGTGCGAGACTGGGCTGCTGTTGCTGTGCTGGTTCAGCCAGGGGAAGGCATCAGACCATAATTGAATTCCTCCTTAACCAGATTCAATTTTCTATTTGATATCTAATGCAAAAGTACAGATCTAATGCCATATCTAATTCATTGTACACATTCGATTTACTGGATCAAATTCGATATTTCCTTGGCTGCACAGTAGATTTTTCTGTTCGATTTTAAAAACGGGAGCGTGCATCGAATCGAATGCAGATCGAAAGTGTCCTAAAAACCATTCGATGTGGATTTGAATTTGCTTCTATAAGCAATATCGAATCGAAAATAGCCAAAGATCGAAGCGTGTGTACAGAGCTTAAGCGTGGCTGCCATTTTTAGCCGATATTTTGCATCTCATACTGCAACGTTGGCACTCAAAGGGTTACGCATCCAATATTTAATTTTTTTTTTTTTTTTTTTTTTTTTTCATCAATAAATTTTTATTAACACAAGTTTTTTATATGGGGTACAGAAATGAAGAGGGGGGGTAGGGGGGGGGGGGAGACTGCATTCTGGGCCACGGACAATATAGAGCAGTGTTTTTTACACAATAAATTTTACACATAGGCAAAACAAACATAATATATCGCTGCACAGAGCGAGCTATACAAAAATATAACAACACAAAATCAGTTATAACATAGACCAAGGGTTAACATCCCTAAATAGAGACTGGGGGGGAAGGAGGGTCTGAATCAGGGGGTTCGTTCAGACTAAGGGTGGCTGATTGATCAGGCACAATCGGGAGAAAGAATCTAGTGCCCTCCCTCACAGTTGTGTAAGTGGACCAGGGAGCCCACTTTGAGTGGGGCGAGGAGGGTTTGGGAGAGTAGGGTTGAAAACCGGTCTCCATGTGGAAATGATGGTTCGTCTTTAGAATAACCTGAAGAAGGAGGGGAGGGGAAGGCTGCTTCCACTGTTGAGCTAAATTTGCCCTTGCCGCTATGAGGATATGTCCTAAGACATATGTTTTCCCTGTCGGGAGGTCCTGTGGGTATACATGGAATAGGGCTAGGAGGGGGTCAGGGGAGAGGGTTAGCTGAATCACTTCAGAGATCAATTTAAAGACTTCACCCCAGTATGCCCTAAGTTTGGGACAGGACCAAAAGATATGATGAATGGTACCGATATGACCACACTGTCGCCAGCACATATTTGAGCATGTTGGCCAAAAGGTGTGGAGGCGGTCTGGAGTTAGGTAGAGGCGATTGATCAATTTGATATGCATCTCCGAGTGGTTGAGGCAACGAGACATTGTGTATGAGGATAGGAAAATCTTACGCCATTGGGGGGCGGAGAGCTGGATGCCCAGGTCCGCCTCCCATTTTCTATGGGCCGATGTTTTGGTGAACTCTACAGGGGTTATCAGGGTGTCGTACCAAAAGGAGATGTCCCCTTTGGAGAGTGTCAGGGAGGGTCGTGAGAGGACCGTCTGGTGACGGGGATCCAGGGGGGGGCGTTTGGAGAAGTGAGAGTTCCACCAGTGTGCTACCTGCAGGTAGTGGAGGTACTCGTGAGGGGGGAGAGAATATGTTTCCTGGAGGAAAGAGAAGGGGAGGATTTTATTAGTGTCTACTACATCCCCCAGGGAAGTGATCCCACTGTGTTTCCAGAGGGACAAGTTGAGGTTAGGGATTAGCCTAGACACGGTAGTGATAGGGAGAGTATTGATAAGGGAAGATGAGGCGCGTAGGGAGGAAAGTAATTGGTCCCATGCATATAGAGTAGCGGAAGTCGTTGGCAGAAGGGAGGGCAATGGGGGTCTGATGTGTTTAGGTATCTTAAGAAGGTCACAGAGAGGAATATTAGGGGAGTGATGTTGTTCAATATCAACCCAGGTCCTAGGTGAGGGGCTTTCAAAATAGTGTTTAGATGGGGCAAGAAGACAGGCTATTTGGTATTGAAACAAGTCTGGGAGGTCCAGTCCTCCGAATGCCCTTGGAATTGACATTTTGGAGCGGGCAATAGCGGGGGTTTTAGATGACCAAATGTACTTCGTCAGAATAGCAGTAGCTTGTTGCATGTACTTCTTAGGGAAAATATAGGGGATGGTGCGAAACAAGTACATTAGTTTTGGCAGGAGCGACATCTTGAATGCTGCCATCCTACCCATCCATGAGATTTCGTATGCTGACCATGATCTGATTAGTGATGCAAGGGAGGTTAGAAGGGGGGCGAGATTAGCCTCAAATACAGCTGTCATGTTAGAAGGGATGTGGATGCCTAGATATTTTATAGAGGTGTCTTGCCAATTATAGGTATATGTGGTTTTCAGTAAGGGAAGGTGGTCTGTAAGGTTGATCGGTAATGCGTCAGTCTTGGATGTATTGAGCTTGTAGTAGGATGCAGCGCTGTAAGAGTCTAATGTCTCGTGGATGTGTGGGAGTGTATGGATAGGGTCTGTCACAAATAGTAGCACGTCGTCCGCAAAGAGGCTTAGTTTATGGTCGGTGGTGCCCACTCGAAGGCCAGGAATGTCAGGGTTGTTACGGATGGACATAGCTAATGGTTCAATGGAAAGGACGAATATTAGGGGTGAGAGTGGGCATCCCTGTCTTGTGCCATTGGTGATATTAAAGGGGGAGGAGAGAAAGCCATTACTGAACACCCGGGCCGAGGGGGAGCTATATAAAGACATAATTGATGTCAATATCCGATCCTTAAAACCAAAGCGAGATAAAACTTCCCGCATGTATTGCCAGTTAAGTCGGTCAAATGCCTTCTCGGCATCTAGTGAGATGAGGAGAAGATCTTGATCTGCAGACAATGAATCTATTAAGTTAAATACTCTCCGTGTATTGTCCGGGGCTTGACGACCTGGGACAAACCCCGTCTGGTCCGGGTGTACCAGCGAGGGTAAGAAGGGATTAATTCGGGATGCTATTAATTTGGCAAAGATTTTGATGTCACTATTCAATAGGGCTATTGGGCGGTAGTTTTGGCACAAGGCTGGGTTCTTACCGGGTTTCGGGATGGTAACAATTCTGGCCTCTAACAGTTCTGGGGGGGTATGCCCTACCGAGGAGATTTCGTTGAACAGGTCTGTGAGGTAGGGGGAGAGCACATCGCTAAAGGTCTTGTAAAAGTCTGTTATGAACCCATCTGGTCCGGGTGCTTTGTTGCGTGGAAGTGACTTTATGACCGACTGGACCTCCATCTGGGACCATGGGGTATTTAATAGGTCAAGTTGTTCCTGGGAAAGTGAAGGGAAGTGTAGGTTTTCTAGGAAACAATTGATAGAGGTGGAGGTGGGCTGTGGTGTGGAAGTGTCCATGGAGAGGTTGTATAGTTTGGAGTAGTAGTCAGCGAACTGGTCAGCGATGTCTTTAGGATTTTGGATTTTCTCTTTATTAGGAGAGGTGATAAATTTTATTCGGTTTCTAGCATGTTGGGCACGTAGTTTTCGGGCTAACATTCTGCCCGACCTGTTGCTAGCAAGATAGAACCTATGCCTTATCCGATTTAAAGCTGATTGAGTGCGGGCAAGGAGCATTTTCTGGAGCTGACTGCGTACTGAGGCCAACTCCAACTTTAGGGAGTTAGAGGGGGTCGACTTATTTCTAGCGTCAAGGTCAAGTAGTTTGGACTCTAAGGCTTTTTGGGTTTCGATGGCCTTACGCTTCAGAGTTGCTCCAGCCTGGATAGCAGCCCCTCTGGTAACCGCTTTGAAAGCGCACCAGTGATTGGTCACCGAGGTGTCTGTCGCTTTATTGTTGGACATATATGATTCTATTGCTTTTAGAATGGTACTTTTGGCCGAAGGGTCTGTTAGTAGGTGGGGGAACAAACGCCAAGGCCTAGGGGGGATTCTAGAGGACAGAAAGTTCCACTGCCATACCACGGGGGCATGGTCCGACCACGTTATGGGGAGGATATCAACTCCTGCAGAGTGTTGGAGGGTCCACTTATCACAGAGAATATAATCAATTCTCGAGTAAGTGTTGTGAACTTGGGAGTGAAAGGTATATTCCCGCCCTGTAGGGTACGTTGTTCTCCAAGTGTCATACAAGTCGAATTCTAAAAGTAGGTTACGCAGGGCTAGCGATTGGTTGTCTGAGTGGGATTGATGGCTGGAGGGAAGGAGGGATTTATCCAGTCGGGGGTCAAGTACCAGGTTAAAGTCTCCTAATAGTATCAGAGAACCTTTTGTGATTTTTTGTACAAGAGTAAAGAGCTTGCGGAGGAAGGCCACCTGATTTGTGTTGGGGGCATAGACAGAGACAATCGTAGTCAGCCTGTCCTCTAATAGGCCAGTTATGATCAAGTACCTGCCATTTTTGTCAGCGGTCTGGGAGTGACATACAAATGGGGTATGCCGGTTAAAGAGAATGGCAACACCATTGCGTTTAAAAGGGCCATTGGCGTAAAAGGCGGTCGGGTAGTTGGAGTCCCTAAATGTGGGGGGGTGAGGTGAGGCAAAATGCGTCTCTTGGATGGCCACTATGTCCGCCTTCTGTTTGTGGAAATATGTCAGGGCCATTCTGCGCTTATGGGGAGAGTTCAGACCTTTAACGTTTAAGGAAATCAACTTAGGCATGGCGGGGCATTAGAGAATGCAGTGGAGATCTAAATACATCCATGAACGGGTAAGCGAGAGAGGGGGTGAGATGGGAGGTATGCAGTCTATGGGGGAGAGGTGGAGAGGGGAGGGGGAGTACAGAGTAAAGATAGGAGGGGAGGTATAGGGAAAGGTAGAACAGAAGGGTCCATACACTAGGACCCGCACGACTACTGCAGGGGAAAAAGGAGGAGTTTTCGTGCAGTAGTATACAGAGAGGTTGGGGGTGGTGGCCTGGCATCTTCCGGGAAGAGGATAGGGGACTAGGCCACCCCTCCAATAACGACATTGTTAACTAAACAAAACATTATATATAACAGTCCGCCTGAGGAACCTAGGAGGAAAAGCAACATAGAGACACGGTATAACAGTAAATACTTCTAACTAAGGTTACGGAGGGAGAAAATGAGAACCCCATCCAGTGGGGAGCTATAATCTATAGAGAAAACCGAAACCTTAAACACGCTAACAGTGTGCTGCTACAGACAGTGAGCAGCTTGGACCCAGTGCCTAAAGGCCTGCACCAGTAGTAGGTAATAAAAACTGATACTTATCGCTAGAGCCTCGACCCACAGTGGGGAGGTGGTGGAGGTCTGATGGCATGGGTAACAGGTATTGGGTAGGAACGGCTGTATAAGAACAACGGTCATCAGGTGTTGGCCCATTCCCGGCGAAGTGGTTGTGGGCGCTGTTGCCCCTGAGGTACAGTGGTGGAAATGTCCCAATCTAGTAGGAGCTTCATTCCGGCATCTAGTGATGATACAGTATATGTGGTGTCTTCATGGGTGATGATCAACTTCACCGGGAACCCCCAGCGGTACCGGATCTCATGATTGCGGAGTGCCTGGGTGATAGGGGCAAACGCCCTCCTGCTGGCTAGGGTTGCAGGGGAGAAGTCCTGGAACACTTGGAGGCCACCGAGTGTGTCCTTTGTTTTTGCATCTCGGGCTGCCTTCAGTAGACGTTCTTTTACTGTATAGAAGTGGACCCGGAGGAGGGTATCCTTAGGTAGGTCGGCCGAGATCGCTTTGGGTCTTGGTAGACGGTGGATACGATCTATTAGAAGATCTTTGGGGTCAGCGGAGGGTAGGAGCCGACGGAACAGTGCTGTGGCATAGCCTTCAAGCTCAGCGTTGGTCACCAACTCTGGGATGCCTCTGATCTTAATATTGTTCCGCCTTGATCTGTCCTCCAGGTCGGCCATTTTGGATTTGAACTGCTCCATCTCGAGTTGCTGACGGTCATATGATGACACCAAAACATTGTGAGATGTGACCAGTTCCTCCATTTTCCTCTCTAATTGGTCTGTTCTGTCACCAATCGCGATTAGTTCAGTTTTTACCTCACGGATGGCCATTTTAAGGTCTTTGGCCAGCTCGGCCTGGAATGCCGAGAAGACCTGGCAGAGGGACTTCACTGTCACTGGTTCATTGGATTCAGCATCTATGCACGCTATTCCAGAGGGGGGACTGTAATCTGCTTGTGCACTCGGGGGGGCAAACATTTGTTTCAGGGGGCTTGATTGTAGTAGAGGGGCCTGTGAGGGTTTCCCAGCAGGCATATTGATCTTGGTAGGGGCCCCCTCCTTGGGCTTCTTTGGAGGCATGGTAGAAACAGGCACTTTTTATATTGGAGGGTAGGGAATGGGGATCAGGCACTCCAGGGGTTCATGCAATAGATGCAGGTTCACATAGGGGAGTAGGTTATAGTCGTCATGGAGAGGTAGCCATGAAGTATTGGCGATCACATTAGGTCCCTCTGGTAGGCTTTAGCGTGGGAGACCTGAGGAGGGGTAGCAGTGTGGAGGGTGACTCAGGCGGCACCCAGGCAGCTGGTGTCTCCGGGGGGGGAAAGAGTTGCCTCTATACCCAGCGGGGTGGGGACACGGGGGCCCGGAGCAGGGTAGGTATAGAGTGGTGCTGTGCCCTTTTTTAATCACACATCAATAGGAGCTTCCAATATAATCTCAGCTTTTTAACATAGTACTCCACTGGAGTATGGAAGCATTGAAGGCAGGGGGTGATGAAGAGTGAAGCTGATCAGAGGATCCAGACCTGGACCAGCCTGGGTCTGACTCTCTGAATCCCCACTCTATAACACTGTAAGCTGATATTTCCAATCCAAGATGGCTGCCGTCTGTGTAAAGCTTTGTGAGAAGAGCTCCTGCTGGGCTCTTTTAACAGGTGTGAGGGGCTCAGTTCCTTAATTGGGGGGGCCCACGGGCCCTGGGGGACCTCAGGGAAGCCACCCAATGATGTTAGGCTGGTTAGGGGGGGTCTGGTGCACTCGTGACCGATTCCCACGGCCCTGGAAGTGCGGCCTGGGTAAACTGCAAAATCTAGCCCCCGGCTTCTGGAGCAAGAGTAGGCCGCAATCTGCGGGAGCCTCCTGCTTGGTTCCCCAATTCAGCAGACCTTACTCTGCTATGCCTACCGTGTGCTGGGGCCAAGATGAGTCAGTAGGGGGGACAAGGAGGTGCTGGAGATCAATTTATTAAGTTTCAGTCAGTTGCAGGGTGCTGAGCTCCTGCAATGCACGTCTTCTCAGCTCAGCAGCCAGGCCACGCCCCCCAATATTTAATTTTTAACATAAAACTCTAGAGACAATAGCAATGAAGCATTTTTTAATCTCAAATTTGATCCTTGATTTAAGGTGTCAACGGATTTACAATATATTTGATTTGTGCATTATGTGTACAAAAGCATTTTTTCTGCTAGCTTATCTGCATTTATAAATGATGCACCTTTTTAAAGAGACTGCCCAAAATAAAACGCTCATACTATATAAGCATTGTGCTGCCCTTTTCAGAGGTCTTCCAGAGTGCCACTTGGTTGCTCTAGCAACATTATGTTATGCAATCTATATAATAAACGGAATCGGGAAGTTTTAGATGAGATAAATCTGGTTAAAAACTGCAGGACGAAACACATTTGAAGGAGTTTGGAAAAGTTGCACATTGATACTTCCTGGCCACTATTTGTTACACTTGTTTATATACCAATTACCACTCTCCGTTCCACTCCTTTTATCTGCTAATGTAGTTTTGGCAGACAGGGCCAGGCTGATTCATAGGGGCACAAGTAAAATCCTCCTCTTTTAATGTCAAGTTTCAGTGGACTCAAATTACAAAGTTATGCTGGCCACACATCAGACCAACTTTCCTCCAACCATCCAACTAGTTGCTTGGATGGAATAAAAATATGGTACTGGATGGGAGCAAAGGACAATCAGAAATGTGCTCACAAACCCAGGAAAATGGACAAAAACGTTCAGTCAAATTGTTTAAATCAAACAGGTTCAACTACAGTACCATGCCTGAGAGACAGTTTTTGTCCTTTTCCAGATTTTGGGAGCAAATTTCTGAAGTAAATATTACATTTGCACTCATCCAGTACCATATTTTTATTCCATCCAATCAACTAGTTGGATGGTTGGAGGAAAGTTGGTCTGATGTGTGGCCAGCATTATTACTCAATTCATTACCTGGTAGAGCAGAAACACAGGCCATTTCCTCTAAAATGGTGGGCCAAACCACCTCTTGCAGTTGGCCACATTTCTTAAACATGGGCCCCTACCACTGCCATACCCTAGTGAGCCCTTCATACCCCATTCCAACACTGACTGCAGGCACAGTACAACCAGGTGTGATTGTAACAATAAGCACCCTGCCTCTAGCCCCTTCCCTCGTGTATAAACCCATTGCAGTCACAAAACACAGCTCATACTCATCGTTAGAAAGAGAAAATGCATAAATAAAAGACAACTAGCTGATGTGAACGGTTTCAACTGACAAAGGTTTGCTGGGCAGAACATTTTACCCCTTTTCACCACCTTAGGAGTCAATACCTCATAGTATCCATGCTTAGAGGGTTGCTGCACATAACTGACATTTTCCAGACTACACGGCAGGTCACATGATCCAGGTTTCCCGGCAGGTGAACAGGCAGAGTTGACCAACTTTTACATTTTCAAAGAGCTCAATGGTTATGCATTATGATTGGCAGATGTTTTGTCACAGAACTCAAAACAATAATTTACAACATCCATTTAATTAGGCACATCTATGGACCCAACAGCTTTAATTTGATAAATGATGTGCCCTGTTCAAGGTAACAGCTTAAAAGAATAAGTCACCTCATAAAAGTCACTGTTACGCTTGCTATTAATATACAGGTTGAGTATCCCTTATCTGAATATCCCAAAACATTCCGAAAACTGTAGCGCTTCTGAAGATGGGACCCCCCCTCCCCTGCACCGTTTTTCATACTCACCTCGCCCCTGATGTCTTCCAGATTAGTCTTCAGCGGCATCCCTGGTCCCAAGAATGCAGTGCACATGTGCGCCAGTGATGTCCCCAGCACACCAACGTACATGTTCAATGCATACTTGGAACCAGGGATGCCCCTGAAAATAAATCCGATGGTCACCGTGGACATCAGGAGACACCATGGATGTCAGGGGAGCAGGTGAATATGTAAATAAATAAAAATAAATATTCCAAAATGCGCAATAATCCCTTATCCAAAATACTCTTGGTCCTGAGCATTTGGGATAAGGGATACTCAATATACACATATATCAAAATATAAATACAAATTTTAATAAAAATACAGTAAGGATTCTGGGATCTGGTACTCTTGCTTCTAAACTGAATCACAGATCTTACTATGTACTGTCTTTACCCCTAGGTACAAGTTACTGCAATTTAAACAGGAGGAACTTCAGAGCTAAGAATTGGCTACATTCCTTCCTCAGATACTTATACTTTTTCTCACCGTGGCCAAAAAGGCCATTATGAAATAAAAAAAAAAGTTGTTGTTTGTTTAAACATGCTCAGATTTATATCCTTTAATTTTGCTGGCCATTCTATGTGTCATTGATCACTGTTTTCATCCACTGTATGTCCCTATTGCATTGTGTTATTACCTGATGTACACTTGCTAGTACCTATGCTACTAACTCTTGCAAAAAGCTGTGGAAACATTGTCTTGTGATTTTTTTTTAATCCTTTTTTATGGTAATAAACAAATGTTGTTGTAAAAATAGATCTTAAGCAAAAAAATCACAAAAATCTCATTTTAAATATTAGTATATTAAAGTAAATTAAAGTAAAAATTTCCATGTTCTGTCACATAAAGCTGTATATTATATTTTAAAGTAGGGATTACATTTTTTTTACATTATTTGAATTATAATAACCTAAAATAAATTGAATTTGTATGTATTGAAGATATACTGTATCCTGCTAGATTTTGTCATCATGTAGATGTTACAAAATTCAATAATGATTTAGACGTGGTTTATGCAGAACTTGGTCTTCTTCCCTACTGTATATTATCCTTGGGAACAAAAATACTGCAAATGTCATTTAGACAGAGTATTGAAGCAGGAAATGGTAGAGGACAGGAAGTTTTCACACTCACCGGCCAACCAATTCCTTCTATGTTATGTACAGCGGAAAAGCTGTGCCACACAATCATTACCAAAAGAAACGGATGCCTAAAACATTCAAACTGGATTATAAAAAAGAATAAACAAAATACTGAACAGTAATATGCAGGTTGAGTATCTCTTATTCAAATATCCATTATCCAAATTATTCAGTAAACCATACTTTCCAAAAAATTATTTTATTTTTGTTAAAAATGTACTGGTACTACTGGGAAAATTATATGTAAATGGCACTAAATATGTGCATGATTGCTTGGCATTCAAATTCAGTGTCTGAGATTGTACACAAAATATGTTTCGTGTTTTAAAACCTTGTTTCATGCACAAATAAAATATATTTATGTGCATTTCATGTGTTTATACAACATAAATGCAAGATACCTCATTCAAATATACAAATATTCCAAAATACGTAATAATCTGTTATCCAAAATGCTTCTGGTTCTGAGCATTTTGGATAAGGGATACTCAACCTGTACTAGTAAACCTAGCAAACATAGCAAATGTTCATAAGATTTTACTGTGGGGTCTTTTTTTTTTTTTCAAAATTCTGTTGGCAGGGTTCGGTGTCCTCACAATACCTGAGAATTGTCATTTAGTGCCAATTCTTTCTTTGTAATAATTACATGGACAGCTGATCGGTCTTTTTCCTTTACGGTTTTTCCTTTAAAAATGCTAGGATTCTGGTCAAATAGCTCAGAGACGTCAAGGCTCCAGCCCCACGTGCTTTCCATTTAATGAAAATAATTCTAAAATATGTAAAAATCCATGGCAAATATAAAAGCATACCTATAAACATGAAATTATCTTACACATTGGTGCAGTGCATCTACAATTATTAAACAAAATGCCACGTGTTGTAATAGTGCCTAGCTAATCCAAATAACTAATTTAGGACATCCATACTTGCACATAGTAAAGTTACTCTGTTAATAACAAATTAAAAACCAAACCAGCACAAATATTTTTCTAAATAAATACAGTAAATTTAAAATATCCTGTTTACATCAAGATCAAAAGAGACTACAGAACATAGTATGTGTGTTTAACAAGAAATATCAAAAATACATCTAAAATACATTTACATTTTTTTTACGTCTAATCAAAGTTGTCAGATATATACATTGACTAATGATGAATGTTTTTCTAGAAAAAAAAAAGATCTTTATATGTCATTGTCAAATGTCTCCTTATACAGCTCATGAAAAAATTATTCAGTGCATGTAGTAAATCTGAGGACTATGAAAGTAATGGGGGGAAAAAGCAAGCAAATGAAACATTTCAATAGATGTTCTGTTGTCAATTTTTTTTTGCTCAAGATTTAAATTGGGACTGTTCAGAGTAGAAAAAATCTCATTGATGTACATATACAGATAACTCAGTAATGCTGTCAAATAAAGATGGAGATGCTACAAAGTTTAGATACAGTCAGCTAGCATATGGGATAGCTATAGGTTAGAGGATGTACAATCAAAATAGACTTTCTTATTTGCAAATTTAATAGGTAAAAGTGGACACATTTCTATTAAATTCAGTGAACCAAAAAGCTGCAACCTAAATATTGGTTCATCTCACAAAATGGCTTCCACTGTGTATAGGTGGTGGGTCTATGTGAAGCACTTAAGGCTGATATTACTACAGGATTACACCATCTCTTCTTTTTCTCATTTTTACTTTTTTACTCACAGCACTGCAGAATCATACTTACCAAGTTGCACACATCAGGCATAAAACAGTACAACATTAAACAAAAAATATAGAAACAATTGGGTCTTTACTTTGACAGATCTTGTAACATTACAAAAACAAAAAAATATAATTATTTAAAAAATATCGGTGTTCTTTAACAAACAAAATATTTATTACATAAAAGTATAGTGACTCTGGTTTAAAAATACCCTACCTACATTTAACAAATAACATGACATGCATTAAGTCTGGCAAATACCTCTTTGAGGTAAACATATAAATCAAAATGGTAATTGCTGCTGGTATAGAGACCAGTATCTTCACCTTTAATTCCCAACGTTATATTTCAAGCTTTTCTAATGGGCTGCTCTTATTCTATACCTTTCAGACTGAAGTGTGTTTCATCGTAGATCATTCATCATTATGGTATTTTTCTATTCATTTAGCTCCAGAAACAATTACCATGCTCAACTGATTTATCCAAAAATTGGAATGTCCATTCTACATATAACTAACTACAGACAGTCAGTAGAAGATATTTGTAAGAGTGAAACCTTGTCCCCCTCTCATTTTGACAAATTGTCACTGCACGTTTTTGTTTCAAAGCCCCACAAAACAAAGTTTTTGTACAATATCGAATAATGAAAAGCTTAAAAGAGGGGATAGTCCTTGAAAATTCAATAAATTTGCAAATTTTCCGTTTTTGTTTTAAATTAATACACTTTTCTAAAAGCATTTTAAACTAAACACATTTGATAAAGCAAAGCATAACTAAATTTGTACATATTTTTAAGACCAAGGGGCATATTTATTAAGCTTGGAGAAGAGATAAACTGGAGATAAAGCGGAGAAAAGGTAAAAGGAGATAAAGCACCAGCCAATCAACTCTCATCTGTCTTTTTCAAACACAGCTGATTGGCTGTGCTTTATCTCCTTTTACCTTTTCTCCACTTTATCTCCAGTTTATCTCTTCTCCAAGCTTAATAAATCTGCCCCCAATTCTTATAACATCATATTTCATATTACATTTATTAGAACAATTTGGGGGGTATTAAATCCCAGCCGATATTTTTGCCAGGCAAAGAAACGCCCAAGATTTGCCTTTTCAGTATTTAATCACATGCATTTACACCCATTTTTAAGTACATTTTCACCCATGCCTTTTCACTTTTTTTGGGGTAGGCGAAATGGCATGGGCGAAAATGGCCGCAATATGGCCGAAATTGCAGAGAATTTGGAAAATCCATGTGAATTTGCAGCAGTTTCATTGATACACACTGTTTTCACCAATGCTGGATTTTTCACCAGCACTGGGTTTGAATAGGCAAATCGAATTAGCCCAAAAAATACAGGCGAAAGCGGACTTTTTTTGCTTGCTAAAAATTGACCAGGATTGAATACCCACCTTTGTGCCTTAAACATTTACTGAATATTATTTGCTATGGAAAAATAAACTATTGCATTCATACTCCTTATCAAACCATAATATAATAAAAGGAATACTACACCGAGTGCCCAGGATCATGGTATACACAGCACTGTTCCCAATAAATGTAAGTACAGCTCTACCACACACTTCAAAATGTTAATTGTTCAAATTACAACGGAACCTACTTTAATGAATAGCAATAACATAAGAAAGGAGTGCATGGAGTGTGTGTTACTCAGTCCTCACTGGATCCAGACAATACTGCGTTGCTGTTCCTTACAAAGCATGTGTGCTTTTTCCATGGCTATTTGTGGTGTTTTTGTGGTCATCGCAATAAGCCCAGAAAACAGGGAATGACTTTTGGGGACTTTTTAAAGCTAGATTTTCATGCTCCAAAAAAAATTAAAAAAGAGCGCTACCAAGAAAATATGCAAAGTAGTTGTTACACTCCTAGACAAACTCGCCACGGAAAGGAAGCAAGTTGATGTTTTGCTGTTGCCAACGATAGCGCAGCCGACACAAAGGCTGGTCTTCTGCATTCTCAAACTCACTGAAGCCCAGTTGGTTGAGCACATCATAAACTCCAGCTTTGGATGCCACCTAAAAAATACAAAAAAAGACATAACATCTATAGATTTTTTACTGAAAATATATAATACAATGGCTGCGTATGCATCCTGTTATTTTGTTTAATTGTGATACATTGAACATAGTGCAGGACATTATCACAACAATATCACCCTGGAATTAACAACTAAGTGGTATCAGAGAAATGCGTGCGTGTAGTGCACTGTTTCCCAACATCAATCCTCAAGGCCCACTAACAGTGCAGATTTTAAGGGTAGCCATACATAGAGGGTATTCAATTCCCGCCGCTATTTCCGACAGGGGAATTATCGGCAGGCGCCTTTCCAACAAGGCCCCTTTTTTTGCTGATCAGCAGGCGGAATATTGAATCCCGTCTGCCGATAAACTGGCAAGCGAACAGTGTTCCGACTGTTGGGACGTCCCGACAGTCGGAACCCAGGATTGAATACCCTTAAGTCTTGCCTAGTTTTATATCTAATGTGCTTAATTTTTTTTAGTCACAACATATAGGGGGATATCCTGTCATCCCTGAAGCCTATTCGGATGAGAAGAATGGCTGGATATCCTGATTAATGACCAATGGTCATAACGTGTTATCTGATTAGTGGCTATTTTTTTCAGCCAAAAACAGACCTGTGACTGGGCAAACACACATGGATTGTAGATACAGTAAGTCCCCGTTCCCATGTGTTATCGCGGGTCCCAGCAGCTGCTTATCGGTGATTCTGATTCATGTGCATTAGGGACTCACAGCATAATCCCCTATAGCAGCAGATATCGCGGAAAATTATGTTGGTATTGGTGCTAATAACATGGCCATGGCTGAACCTATTAGTGATGTCAATAGGATATCCCCAAAGCATAATTATGCCATGCAGTGGGAGATCCCGAGGAACTCCAATACCATCTTTTGAATCTGTATATGGAGCGCTCTACTGTGGTGCCTCTAGCACAATGTGGTCTGTATTTCAGTACTGATATGCAGACCAGACCTGTGCTAAAAGCACCACAGCAAAAAGCAATACTCCAGGCAGGGAAGAGAAACTGCGCAGGTTTGGAAAGAGACATTCTAGTGTTCTAGAATGAACACTCTTTCTGTATGCAGACTCAAAAGGGGGAAAGTTATGAAGTTGGGAGATACATTTCACATGGGATGTTTCTATGGGCAACCAATCAGAATCAACTTATTTATTTAGCACCTTCTATAAAATAATAGAAAGTATCTGGTCAGTTGCCCATAGCAACATCGCATATAAAATAGAACTCTCATCTTAGTAAAGTTTGCCCAAAGACTTATATAAACGTGGTATATACAGTACCAAATTAATCAGCACCATGTTCATATTGCGTAGTTGCTAAGATGCCCAACAGTGTGGCTGGACAAAGATCTATGATGACATATCTGTATCATTAGACGTAATCTAGCCATAATATCCATTTAATCGACAACACCTCATCGTGTGTACACACCATAACACATAGTTGTCCCGGATTAAAAGGGATATCACAGCAATTTTGATTAACTTTCCTGATCCACATCTTCAAGCTGCACTACTGAGCTCAGTATTCATTCACCTTGTTTCCACTTTTAAATACTAACCACAGTACAGGATTTAGAATTACCAGCTAGTATATTTTTTTATTCCAACTTCGCAAAGACATACAATGCTCATGGCTTCGATATGTTCCTTAGTAAGTTAGGACATGCTAAATGGAGATGCCACAGCAAGACAAACCGTTACCTATATGAACAGCTGCATCTGCAAATACACAATTGGGGCAATGTAACAAATATTCTAAATAATGTAGAAGTTGCTCAAGCAACCAATCTGCTTTTATCTGTAACTTTAGATAATGTACTTGAGAAATGCTAGCTGGTAGGCGATTGGTTGTCTGCTCTTCGGCAGACTTGATACATCTTCACTAATACGGCAGTACAAAAGCTTTCAGAACAGAAACATACGTGACAAATACATGTAATAAAAGAAAAATGAAAGTGTTTTGGATGGCATTATATCAGATTAGTTTAATGGAAACCAACAACACTGTCTACTAAACAAACTCTTGTAATATGAGGAGTCGGTGCAAATTTTAAGCCTTATTTCTTATTCCGAAACGAATCATCAACAGAGCCCTTGTCTTCAGCCCTTCTGCTGCGCTGGACTGCAGGGAATGTGTACCGTTCTACCAGTCACATTAATACTGTAAGGGACAGGAGCCTACATGTTTGCAGCCAGCACATTTATCCTCTAAGTTATGAATAAGATGCACTGTTAAAGATCCTGAGAGAGTAACAATTGGCATCTATAATCTGCAGCACTCCAGTAATACGTTTCACTGTAGATTTGGGGAGGCACCGGGAAAAGAGGGTGTGGAGGTCTGGCTGGTTTACAGAAAGGTTTTGGCAACTAGCCAAAGAAGAGTAATAGATCTCCCCCCTCATTATGCCACAAGCTCTCTTTCTAAGTCTGGATTTCATGCATTTGCAGTGTAGACCTTATATCTTAAGCTATAAAGACATCTAGTAAACAATACAATCATCATAAACCTGCAATTCCAATGGGACATTAAGGTCGTAATGATTTATCTTATGGTCCTTGGATTTTCTATCTTTAAATCTAGAGTTTTATATTTTAAATCAAAATGCTGATTTGCCAATAGCAGATTTTGCAGCTACTGTATAGTGTACTGATGAGTATACTTACCATACAGCCTAAAAAGAACCCCTGTGAGAGCAGCACGTGTACAGTAACTCACAGCATTTATAGCCCCAGGTCTCTTGCCGTTTTAAACTAAATAAATTCCCGGCAGATTGCCTTGATTAGTTTATCTTATTACTGATTACTTATTATAGTTATATTATAGATGTGACCTATCAAACTACATATTTCATGTTCCTATCTCGCCCCCTCGTGGCTAACTGAATCGACCCCTCTGAGCCAGTTAAATGTGAAAATGCACTGCTCTGCATTTCCACCAAAATGTGTATGTCCCTGCATAGCCAGCTACATACATTCCAACAGGTCATAATAGTTTTTAGGGAGCTGAAAGCGATCAGCTGCTAAGCCGATGCATCGCTCTAGTCATACACGATCATATCAATGCGAACATCAGAAGATTGAAACTTCCGTAATGTCATCTTTAATAAATGAGTCTAAAGCCACATACACAATAGAAGAGAGTGAAAGATATAGTTCAGGAAGAGCTTTCTGAATGGTATCTTTCACAATATTGTCTAGTGTGTACCCTCAAAATCATTAACCATGCATGGTCCTGCTTGTCGTTAATGATGATTGTTTACCGAACATGCAGGTCAATTTGGCAATATAGCAAAATGACCTGCATGTTTAGCGGACCCTGGTGGATGCACAATATCACCTGCCCGCGCACGATATAGTTAACTATATTGGCCACCATGGGTTAGTGAGTATGGGGCTTAACATATGAGGGCTGATTGAAAAATAATGTTTTTCTGTTCTGGTAATGCTGGTTATTGTGAAGCTCATACATCCATGTGTCTGAACCTGCAGGTGGACTGCAGTGCCGAATTTCCCATTAGACCCGTGAGGCACGTGCCTAGGGGCAGCACATGTTTGGGGGCAGCACTTGGATAGTGAGTACTATCATCCTGAAATGTACCAGTAACTGCAAAATGATTCCAGTGTACTGCACCAGGTTCCATCTTAAATAGAGTGTAAATGGATAGGACATGCATATACTGCCCCTGTAAGTTGTCCTACTTAGTAAATATGTATACATAATAAAAATAAATTGTTACAGTTGGTGGCTTTTTTTATTATTCTATAAAATTGGAAATCATCAAATGAGGGCTTATAACTAATCAATAAAAATAATACAATTAGGCAGGGGGGGCGGCCATTATTTTTTTGACTACGGGCGCCCTCACCACGAAATCCACCCCTGGTGGACTGCCATAGTTTTCTCTGTTTGGTAACAGAGATCTTTATATGTTTAATAAAGGTGGATGAGGAAGATGTGTCTGAGAGATTACATTAGAGATGTGTGCCTGAATTTTGTGTTAAACTTGAAAAAATTTAAAATGAGACTACTGAAATATTATGGCAAGCATATAGTTTAGACACAGTTAGCTGTGTGGCAGTTTCATTATTTTTCAATCAACCTTCATACTTTATTAAGGTCCATACACACTGGGCAACTATGTCCAGCGTGTATGACAGCGATGACCGTTGTCATTGCTGCGGGGAAAGCCGCTCAGTGCAAACACACACTGTTGCATACATAAAATAGGGATTCTCTTACACAATCAGGCAGAGAAAAAGAATTGGTAATTTTCAAGCTCCAGGCAGGCAGACTTGGGTTTTTTCTGTCTGAAAGGGTTGACCTGAGTCTAAAATGCCAGGGCTTTGACCCTGGAATTTACCAGGGTATTTCCTGCATCATAATTTAAAAAAAAAAACAGGTCACAAACTATCTGAAAGGGTGCAACCCGGGTTTTATGCCTCAGGTCACTGAAAAACAGCTCTGTTGGATGACCTGGCAGGGTGCTGGCTGATTGTCTGTGTGGGTGTGGCACTGTTGTCTGAGGTAATTAGGGAGCTGCAGATGAGAGAGCATGGGGCACTGAGCAAGGCGCACGCACACATACAGTGCGCAAGCATGGCGCACTAAGCAAGGCGCGCCTCATCTCTGTGCTCAAAAAAACTGTCCTTTTCTTATGACACACAATATATTGCAGGGATAACCAGGCTTCTGTGTGACAGGGGTCGACCCTGGAAATTCCCGGGCTAAATGGGCTATGACAATAGTACAATGGATGACAATTGAGACTGCGCTCAGAGCAGCTATCAAGTGGAAATATCAAGGATAGTGGGTCGCCAAACCCTCTAGAACAAATATGGAAAAACAATAAGATATCTCTTTCTCAAAACAGCGCTCTTACCACCTCTAAAAATGTTTTTTAGGGGGATGATATGGAAAGTTCTCAGTTTCTTGTTCTTCTCGAATTTTCTTCCCGCATCGAAGATATGGAAAAAAATGAGAAGAGTATAATAGTGTAGCGAGTCTAGATAATAGGATTTTTCAAACGGGGTCCCAAAATATTCCGCTCTGGGGTGTGACGAAAATATTTTCTTATGGGGTCACCGTGGTGTCAAAGATGTTGATTCCTGCTTACACTTGCTTACATAAAGTGAGACGTCGCCATACACATAAAGGTTTCTTTTCACCGTTTTCTCATTTATACCTTCTTCTCTTATTTTTTCCTCTCAAATGAGTTTATGAAATATAAACACGGAGGAACGATATCAGTGGGTGCCAATGTGAAATTCTGAATAAATATTACCCAACGGTCATACTACATACCCAGTAGGTCTATGGGGTATCTTGATATGAGGAGTAACAGAAATTACAAGTAAGCAAAACGTGAGCATCTGCTTGAAAACTTAAGGAAAAAGATACCTTTGTATATATGGTGATGTTTTGTTATATGTAAGCATAGTGTAAGCAATTCTTACTTTTAGAACACAAGGGTGGTCCCTTTTCTAAAAGTTACCTACACACCCCATAGACCTACTGGGTATGTAGTATGACCGTTGGGTAATATTTATTCAGAATTTCACATTGGCACCCACTGATATCGTTCCTCCGTGTTTATATTTCATAAACTCATTTGAGAGGAAAGAATAAGAGAAGAAGGTATAAATGAGAAAACGGTGAAAAGAAACCTTTATGTGTATGGCGACGTCTCACTTTATGTAAGCAAGTGTAAGCAGAAATCAACATCTTTGACACCACGGTGACCCCATAAGAAAATATTTTCGTCACACCCCAGAGCGGAATATTTTGGGACCCCGTTTGAAAAATCCTATTATCTAGACTCGCTACACTATTATACTCTTCTCATTTTTTTCCATATCTTCGATGCGGGAAGAAAATTCGAGAAGAACAAGAAACTGAGAACTTTCCATATCATCCCCCTAAAAAACATTTTTAGAGGTGGTAAGAGCGCTGTTTTGAGAAAGAGATATCTTATTGTTTTTCCATAAATGGGCTATGAGCTTTGAGCAGTGTCCTACCCAGGCTTTTATGGAAAATCCCGGGTTTTGGGGATTTTTCTGTCTGAAAGTGGTATAAGGCAATAGTAATCAAATGTTAATTGCTACTAACATGGTCATCTGTAGGGGGCTGTGCTGCAGGTGCTACATCTATGTAGTTGTGTTGTTAATGTTAAACATGTATGTAACCATACTAAATCTGCGGCACATGTGTTTAAATCCTCCAATCCCGGTGGGTAATCATTGTCTGCACTATGCAGCGGCTGTATGTAGCATATGCAATGTGTTCTGTGATCTGTAGCATTTTGAGAACTTGGAAGCATGGGCTTGGCAAACCTGGATCTGTGGAAAATATTTAAAATGTTGGCAGCTAGGTCATGTGTGTAGCACACAGCGTGTCGATCTATGTAGGATGTAAATGACAAGTGGAGGGGGAAAAAAAAGAAAAAAAAGATTAGCTCTTACTTTCCATCTTGTGGGATTTCAGAATTTTGAAGGGTTTGTTATATTTTGCTCAGCGTGTTGCCTTTGGCAGCTGCTGCACATGTTACAATGTTTCCTTGTTGTCAGTGAAAATGCAGAACTTTATTAAGTGGGCGAGACTGATAGGAGCTTAGTGAAAGGACCTCCTTTCATAAAAATGACATATTCTGCAGTTGGTTCCTAAAGGATCAGATTCATACAAGAATAATGAATGGAATAAAGGCCAATAAGGTCCAACAAGACAAATAAATAGGAGAGAAACACCTACATACGGGGTCATATAAAGCGACGCTACGGGACAAAAGTAATGGTCACTAGACTTAAAGCAGCAATTAATTTGAAAGCAAAACCAACCTGGTTTATTAGATTATCACAGTCTATTACATTTAGCCCTACATCTGCTCGGAGGAAGTTACACAGTTGATACGCACTGTGTCCACAGTAAAAATGTCAACAAGAGAGTGCCAACATGGTAGCGTTGTTCATTAACCCTTTGAGTGCCAAGTGAATTTGTCAAAATCAATTTTTTTTTATTTATCATAATGACCTGCAATGCTTACCTTATATAGGAAATCTAATCTTTTTTTTACATAACATTTTTTTATTTGAAGTTATGTAATAAATGTGCACCACGCTGGCATTTTTTAGTGGATATTTTGTGCATCTCACAGTGATGGTGGCACTCAAAGGGTTAAAGTGTTTCACCTGCGCTGCCATAACTTTAAATACGATTAATAAACCATCATGTTTACAGTTATGAAGCCAGCATGGTTAAAATGCTTTAACCACTTGCTTGGTGTAGTTGCATCAGCCTATCTGCAGAGGTAGCACATCAGGTGGCTGCAGAGATGAGCAGCCGGCCAGGAAAATGCAATGAGCCCTCTGTTCCTGTGTACACTCAGTGGCTGCTTCACTCGGCAGACACTAGGGAAGTGAAATAAATAAGCAGTTATGTCCCTGTATATACCTGGTGGCTGATTCGCTCCACTGACACCAGGGAAATCTAATGAAAGGAGCCAATATGTCTGTGTGTACCCAGCGGCTGCTCCTCTCTGTAGCCACCAGAGAAATGTAAAAGCAGCAGCTTTCTAGCTTCCCAATGTACAACCGGAGGTTGCAGAGAGAATAAGTCACCAGGAAAATGATGCTCTGCTCATGGATGGTCCAAAAGATCTGTCACCGTTTATTTGTTTTTATACTGTATATCGGTATGAAAAAAACAAAAACAAAAAAAACACAAATTTCTGAGCAAGGTTTGCTAAAAATATTACATATTTTAGTGGTAAAGTAACATTACTACAAGACGGGAATTGTCCTTCCGACATTATGTTGCTGACATTGTCACTGTCAACACCATAAGTGTTGACTAATTATACCATACCCTCTGTATGGTTGTACATAAATTTGACCAAAAAACAGTTTTGTAAACCGCAAAGGCCCTAGCTAATATATAGATCAGGGGTGTCAAACTCAAATTCATCGGGGGCCGCATCAGCAGTTTGGTCACCCTCAAAGGGCTGGTTGTATCTGTAGGACTATGTGTCCACTCTTTATTATCATAAATTATTGTCACTGCATTCAATTATTGTATACTCAGCAGTAGCATTTCCCTCCTGCTATTGCTGTGAACTGCAGTGCATTAGGGCACACGCTGCCTGCACAGGGGGGCAGCACTCAGTCTTAGGGCATATGTCCTGCTTATTATCATGGGACACAGCAATTAATGATGGGCTGCAATGTGCCAGTGCACACACACACACATAGGCAGAGAGTTTGACACTTACCCGCTCTGATGCGTCCACTCCAGTCTGAGCTGCTCCACCACCAAGGACACAGCTGCGCTCTCACAAAGGCGCATTTCCCCCTCCCTCCTGTGAGTAGCGCTCCTCGCACTATCTATCCAGGAGTGGGGGGCAGCGTGCTCCCGGTCACTGTGCAGTGCACACTCAGCAGTAAGTGACCTGGAGAGCACAGCAGCAGCAGCACTATTCACCACGACGGACCTGCTTTTTCCTCTCTCTGGCTCCTATACAGCAGGTGGGAGCGGAGGAGGGGTTGACGACTGGCGGCACTGCGCTAGAGGGCAGACATTCTCTGGCTTGTAGGCTGCCGCGCATGTGCTGAAGAGGCGGATTTCTTGTTTAAAAAAAAATAAAAAAATCGAGAATAAAAGGTGAAGGCTGGCGGCGGCTGCGCAGGCCACATGAAGAGGTCTGGCGGGCCGGATTTGGCCCGTGGGCCTTGTGTTTGACACCCCTGATATAGATGAAGACAGTAGGGTGAACTCATTCCTGGTTTTTAGAGATTATTTCAATATCCCATTCAAAATAGAACATCTCATTTACAAGCACTTGTTCGTAAGAGCAATTAAACTTCCTCCCCTATGCTTTTCCATACAACATATGCACACAACTATATGTCGACTTTTCAGTATCATTGACCGCATCTGCTTGCGCCTGCACACATGGTTTGGGGATGGACACTTGTTAGACAAGTACAGTGAAAGGGACACCATTAGAAACAGACACAAATATGGATTGCAGGAGGCATATTACTTATAGCTGCATGGAGGCTTATTTAACGATATCTTTTAAATGGGTAAATCGTTTTTAGATAATTTTGTATTTATTGTATTTATTATTTTTTAGATTTATGAATAACAATGTTGACAATACACTCTCTCATTGTTTGTCATACTAATTTGGACTATTCCCATTGGATTCTTAAGGAAGAAATACTTATATTGGTAATGTACCGCCTGACATCACTATTATTCCTCAGCTGCGCAAGCTGGAGGCACCACTAATGATTAAAAAAATAAAATAATACAAGCAAAATACTTATGACACATATTATGTGTCATAAGTATATGCTTTATATTATTCTATTTATTTTTATTCCATTTTTTCTTTCAATTGGTTTAGGAGGCACCAAGAGCGGTGCCTCCCGCTGTCCATAGTAGAGTGGCAGATACAGAGGGCAGGAGGTGGTAAGGTCCGAGCACCGGGCTGCAATAGCCTATTAAAAAAAGGTGTATAGGTGACATCTATAGCAGTGCCTTGGTGACAGGGACATGCTTTCTGTCTATATGAAATCACACCCCTGTCACTGAGGCAGATGTGATTGGTCACAGTGGCGCCACCTCAGTGACAGGGACGTGCTTTCATACAAGCCATCGTTGGGGGTGGAGGGGACGGGCAGGCTACCCATCACGGACACAAGGGGAGGGGGGAGCACAATCACTATCACACCTGGGGCCAGACGGCAGGAGGTCAGACAGGGTGGAGTGCTCCCAGAGAAGAGCAGCAGCTCATTGTCCTGCTGCTGAGCAGCCCCGTCTACATGGGCTGCGCTCTGCTGCTCGGCACGCTGCGCTCTGCACCCCAGGCTGCCTCGCTGCTATCCCAGACTTCACCCAAGCCAGGACCCCAGGACAATCTTTGCCTTTAAACAAAGATTTAATAATGAGGGACAGTTCCAATTCAGTGCCAAGGGTAAGTAATAAGTCCCTTTCTTAAGGTCTGAGTATGGGCAGATCTGCTTGTTGAAGAAAGTGGAGGCCTTCCGTAGGGAGGACTAGTGGGGCTGTGTAAAAGTGTTCATAGTACATTTGGAATGTCTGTAAGATCTGAAAAGGATTTGTAACGGACAGTCCAAAAGGTGTATTGATTCGCAATATTTGGGAAGGGAAGGTGCAGAATGGGCACAAATACAATTAGCTAGTAACTGACCAGATTTATTACAGCCACGGAAGTATTTATTAAGCTGGATATCATGCGTAAATTGAGGTTTCTTCATGTAATTTGCCTCTTAATAGGTATACTTCAATAAATGTTATATTGGAACGTTAACTTTTACACTTAGAACTGGAACTGGAAAAAGTCCAGAGAAGAGCAACCAAGCTAATAAAAGGGTTAAGAAATGTAAACTATGAAGACAGACTGGACAAATTGGGATTGTGTATGTTGGAAAAGAGACTTAAGGGGAAACATGCCTAACATGTACAACTACAAATATATCAGGGCCCAAAACCAATGGTTATGCACCATTTTGGCTTTGAGGAAGGAGTCTAGGACACAAATTTTTTTTTTATAGTCAGGGAAATTAAATTGTGGGACTCTCTTCCTGGAAAGTTGGTGTCAGAAGACACAATAAATACATCTAAAATAAGGTTGGACAAACATTTATTGGTTAAAAACATCCAGAGGTACAACCAATAATTATAATTTGTCCAAAATTAAATTAATATACACAATTTATATATATGGGGATATAACAAATAGACCATACCCTCAAACCAAAGGTTGAGCTTGATGGACAGATGTCTTTTTTCAGTCTAAATTACTATGTAACTGTATTAATAGTAACTATGGGTCCGATTCAGAGTGAGTTTACATGATAGCATGGGTTGGGGGGGGGTTGTGGGGGTTTGCTACCCAGTACAGGGAATGGCCACCCAGTGATGTGCTCACAAAATTTTGGGGGAACACCGCTAAGCAGCACAGTACCAGCTTGCAGCGGTCTGCATAGCCTAGCTGTGAAACTAGATGCCGGCTGGTCATGTTCCAGGTTGCGGCTGTGACGTCACGCAAACCCCCCCCTGAGTGGTTACGGACACGTTTGCATTGTCCAGACAGTTCCCACAAAATGCTGTGCCCCCAGTCATTACTTAAACTGCAGTCACAGCAAAACCGCAGTTTAAGTGCTGGCGAATGTGCATATGCGCAGATTTCTGGAAACCACAGAGTACCAATTTTTGGAAACCAGCAATAGGTTCTGAATAAGGCCCTATATCCAAACACTAATTTCTCTTGTGTACATGGCACTTCACAACTTTATCATAGAAATAGAGAAATGCAGTTAATTCTTAGGAATTCTTTAAGTATTTCAGATGCACTTTGGTGTTGCTATTCCCAAAAAATTATGTGAGTGTCCATTTTATCAATGCCTTCAGTTTTAAAAAAATTTGAACACTCTGTTACATACAATAGAGTACAGTTAGTATACAGCTATTTAACTTATGCATTGTCTGTAATCTGTGTCTTCAGAACCGCATGCTTCTCTCCATGAAAGCACAGGTGACTTGACATGGAGACAAATTGATTTCTATGGCCGGCTGTTAACCTGGCAGTTTTCGCAAGCTGTGTTCCATTTCAGAACATGTTGAAAAGAAACATTTGTGTGGCTGAATCCTAAAAGAGGCTGCCATGACCTTTAATGGGTTAACTATCAGGAAGTCTGCTGGGTATCGGAAAATATTCCTTAACCAGAACTTTACCAAAAGTATTCTAAATTCCTGATACATTAACAGAAATGACAACTATCCCAGAACTTCCGGGTGACTCACAAATTTACTCCTTCTAAAGTGGGTAAATCCCTCACATCCTGCTTAATGGCCGTTAAGTGGGCGAGATGTGGGTCTTGACATGATTTGTTATGAACTGCCGCCACGGACCCTGCACAACAAAGTTGAGAATCCTGGCAACACAGGAATGATGTGATCTCCTGCCTCCGCCTCAGACCAAGAAAGTTGGCAAGTATGGTTCACATATAATTGTGAATATTAGTAATTTTATGTCTCTGCTGTAGAAGGGCTAGCAGAGACAGCAGCCACCTACTGAGAAAGTGGCGGTACACTTTGAAGACAAGTGGGCTTTTCCTACTACTGAGGCTGGTATGCTCTGATTAACTGGAGCTGGCATATGCTTCTTTGATCTCTTACTCTAGAGATCAGCAACATCACTATGAATTAGCAGGTCTAGCTGAGACGGAGGGTCAGGGGCTTCCCACAACCCAATATCAGCAAGTCTCCAGTACAGCTTCAGCAAAGTAAGAAAGAAAAACCATAACGACAGGCTGGCCATCTCCTGGTGCATGGTTTCATTTACAATTTATTCATCCTCATTTCATATTATATAATAATAATTGTATTTATATAGTGCTCTTTCCTCAACAGGACTCAATATAAAGGGTTAAATTGCTCACTTGAATAATCCAAGTTTTGCATGGTTGGGCAAGTTCAACCTGATACCAGGGGTGATTCAGACTGGATCACTTCTCTGCTAATTTGTAGAGCCATGCGATGAGATATCCGCTGCCCTGCCAGAGTGAAATCCTGCCTTGTGCAAGGCTGTTAATGGCTTATGGAAGATATTGCAGATGGAAGAATAGCTGCAAACCATCCACAATTCACCCACCATCCAATGATATTTTTGCAGCACGCCTTCCCTGAAAACATCTGCGCTTTTCCCGACACTTGCAACAAAATGAAGGCTTATTTATTAACAATAATTTATACAATGCACACAGATTTTGCAGCCTTTTCCAGGGTATACAGTATTTGGCCAATCACAGTCCATGCCCCAGTGGAGTTTACAATTTGCAATCAATACCACATCTCTATACACACATACTGTATACACACCAAGTTTATTGTTTGTCATGAGCCAGTTAACCTACCAGTATATTTTTGGATTTTGAGGGGAAACTGGAGTACCCAGAGGAAACACACACAAGAATGAGGAGGATATACAAACTACAGATATGACTTTGGTGGCCATCGACCCAAATACCTCGGTTCAAAAGGGCAGTAACGAAAACCATTACACTTAATATTGGAAGCAATCTTAAAAAATAATTGGAGTGGATTTAGTTATGCACATACATGTCTGTAATGCAAATACATTAAAACAAACTTGAGTGTACTGCAGGGGAACATTTCTGTACTTCCATAATAAGTGACTTGTGTTAGTTTGGGAAGAATAAGACATGTAAAATGTTTTGCTGTCATTCTGCTTCAATAAGCAATCAGTGATACTTAACTATGCTTTCATTTTAGGATGACCCACTATGATCAGTTGGAAATGCAGGCTATACAAGTAAATAAAATATATGGAATCAAAACTATAAAAATATAACATCTATATAGTAATTTACTAAAGTCTGCCCGATGTCAATGGGAGCAGAGGCGTACACCTCAGGAGCCAATATCTCCTACTGTAGCAATGGGACAAGAGGGTGGAGGAGGAGGACCACTCCGCTGTGGATGGGAATGGTGAAAGTATTAAGCAGGAAAAGAGAGTGGCGAGAGAGGGACTGTTTGGGAGCTGCACAAACAGTAGGTAACCCAGCATTATGTATGCTCAGTCCCTCTAGCAGTACATAAATAATTAAATTACATCTAATTTTTTAATGCTTTTACATCTCAGGTTTCTTTAAATTATTGGCACACTTCATTATATTGGTAGAGAAAAAAAATAAACAGCTCTTAGTTGCATATTCCTCAATGAGCGAATATAGCCCTTGATTTCAACCAAGTGCAAGGTACAAGTTTATGGAACAAAATGGAGGCATACAGAGATGCAGAAATTTACATACAGTAGGTATAAGGAGAGGAGCCCTGCATAGTGACAATGGACCTTGCTACATATGTGGGGCAGTAAAAAAAACAAAGATTTAATTCAGCAAATCTATTACATAGCATAGAGGAGAGGCGATGGTCCATTTTTAGATTACTCTTTTTATGTGGAGAGACTTGTCATTTCCACCTTGAAAAGGTTTTCAACTGTATATCCGGTAGAGCTGGCAGTCTCCAGGGTTTAAGGCGATGAAACTCATTTTGAAATTTACTAGAAATTTTACGAAGCATTGTCGATGCATTTACCAAGAGCGGGGAGTAGACATTTTATCGATTTAAAACTTTCTATATTCTCTCACTGGTGCAATCTATATTTTTAGTACTCAGGTATATGTAAACATTTACGGAAGTTTCTGATGTTAAGTAGGCTTTACTTTAGCTGGCTACATTTTACTGATCTGGTAGAGAGTTTTCTGTAAATACCTTTCAGGCAAATAAGGAAGAGAGCATTTTAATGCTAAATAAAAATTCCTAAATACAGAAATACAATACAATTGAGACGGAAACACTCTGAGTCTTTATAGTGGTGCACGGTTTTGAAAATACAGTCACTAACTCTCTCCTGCAGAAAGCAGTGTGGAACCTTTACTCATGTTCAGCCATAGGAAGTAGTTGAATTCAATTATAGTACTACAGGTACACAAGTTATGCCAGGGGATACAACAGTATTGCACATAGGCAAACATAAATAGTACAAAAGGAGCACACTTCTTTAATTCGAATTGAAGCAAAGCAGCCCGATAGGCTAGTGGCAATTCTCTTTCAAATTTGCCGAACTACATAGAAAACGGGTTAGCGAGCGCACTCTTACTCCGGGTTACTCCAGCCCATTGTGCAGTGTACACAATTCGATGTGCACTAAAATAAAAAAAAGGGGAACTTCCCTGCTACGTGTCCAAACAAGGAAAGAGTAAGTTCATCAATTCTCTTCAATTAAGAGAATTGATGAACTCACTCTTTCCTTGTTTGGACACGTAGCAGGGAAGTTCCCCTTTTTTTATTTTAGTGCACATTGAATTGTATACACTGCACAATTTCTTTTATATATTCAGTACTGTGGACTGTTGTTGGAACTCACAACCACATTTCTGTTCATCTTTGAGGACTATTGGTGTTAGTCCTACCAAAAAACCCCTACAGCTGCTTTAGCGCAAACTTTCGGTTACACTCACTTGTCTTTTTAATCCAGCCCATTGCCCACAAAGTGCATTTACTGTATAGGACAGTGCAGCCCAGCAGTGCTAGTCATGGTAGCAAAGTATAGAACATATTTAAACATGGTAATTGATACTTGTAACAAATTAACACAGCATACGTATGAACTAGCATTGATATATCATGCTGTTGACAGCAGCAGTACACCACACACTGTGTCAATAAATATTAACAATTGATTGTGTTGTAAACATACATTGACACCCTGTGTACCTTCGTCCTGAGGTATTACATAGTAGAAACATGGGGAAGCAAGAGATCTGGTAGGGGACACAGAAATACTTTTTCAACTAAAGCTGAACATGAGTGTGGGCAGGGCTTAAAGTGGTCCTGGAGAGGTGGTGGAGCCTCTGACATCCCCCTCCTCATTAGGTGGAGCCCAGATTAGTTTTCAGGACCAACTGCAAACTACAAAGTTTGTATCTTATCTCCCATACTTTATAAAGGGACAGTGGCCACACAGTAGCACCATCTTATTTACATCACAGCGCATCTAGTGACCCTGATTTATATTACATCACTTAGTATAGTCCCTTATTTACATTATGACACAGAGCATACGGTCATAAGGTCAACCACAGGAAGGTCTACATTCATTAGGTCGACCACTTAAGGTCGACATGGGTCTTGGTCGACATGGTCATTATGTGGACACAAACAGTAGGTTGACACGGGGAAGGTTGACAGTCAAAAGATTGACACAGGTTTTTGACTTTTCTTTTTAGCCAACATGTGTCGGCAGGAGGTATTTCATGCTGTACCATCCACTAGGGTGTGGTGGGAGAATAAATGTGTGCCAAGAGTAGCAACAATGTGTCAACATTCGGTACAATAACTGAAAAACCCATGTCGATCTTTTGACTGTCAACCTTCCACATGTCGACCTACTACTTGCGTCGCCCTAATAACCCTGTCGACCTAGACCCATGTCGACCTTCCTGTGGTCGACCCAATGAACTCAACCCTTGACACAGTAGTACCCCTTAGTCAAGTTCAGTTACACCAGGGGTGGCCTGTCCTCAAGATCTACCAACGGTGCATGTTTTCCAGGAAACCTGTGGATCTATAGTAGGGATGAATGCAGCAGGTTTGAAAATGTGACAGTTAGTAATGACTACAGCTGTGCAGCAGCTAGGTGATCTGGAAAATGTGGACCGTTGGTAGATCTTGAGGACCGGTTTGGCCACCTCTGAGTTACACAATATGACTACTTATTCATGTATGCCACACAGTACTTTTTCTTTTACACATAATGGCCATAGCAGTAGTACCCATTACACAAAATGTCCACAGTAGTTGCCTTTTATACACATTTCTGTCTCTGTCCCTTTAGCTTCCTCTCCTCTCTTTTTCACTTCAGCGGCAGCGATGGCATGACTTCACATATAACGTTGCAGAACATAAGGCCACTGAAAGAGGCTTTTCTGATGGAATTACTGTGCAGGGCTGTGGTGGAGGTAGAACAGATTTCCCCCCACCATTACAGGTGAGGGAACTTGGTTCCACCCAGTTCCTCCCCACACTTTTACCTCTGAGTTTGGGTTCTACACTTATTAATGCTGGAGATACAGATATATACAATCCAGGTATTCATGGTAGTCAGTCTCTGGCAGTTAAACAGGCATATCTGCCTCCCAGCGAACTAATCAGGAAGTGGCCTAGATTGTCCCAATTGTCCATTCAGGAATGAAGCTGGGTATTTTACACCATATAAGCAATTACTATTATTAAATCTAAATGAATTGGCCTTCTATTAATATGTACTGTTGTGGGATTTGAAAAAACGTGGTAAACACAAATTGTAATTTGAAGATAAAAACCAAGCAAGACTTGTTGGAATGCTGAGTAATTTCCATGCAAAATCAAGCCAAGCCTTTCCCACATACATAAAAGACCACACGTGCTTTCAAAGAAAGCCATGGTACGCAAAAAAAATGCATGTGTCTTCTTTAAGCAATATAATGGCATATATTCAATGCCGTGGGCGAGCGGTGACTGCGAGCAGGACTTTTTGCTCACAGTCACCGCTCACCCTGTCAGTATTCAACTGACCCCCCTCATTCGCAAATTCCCCCTCGCTCCGTTTTTTGAGCGAGGGGGAATTTGCGAATGTGCCTCCAAAAGCTGCGAGAGCCGAGGCTAATTACAGCGAGTTTGCTGCACTAGCCTCGGCTCTCGCAGTTTAGGGGAATCCTCGCCGTTCTGTGACTGCGAGGATTCCCCCGGAACGTTGCATAGTGCGAGCGGCCGGCGCGGGGGTTAAACTGCGAGGATCACTGGTTTTCTGTGATCCTCGCAGTTTAACCCCCTCGCCGGCCGCTCGCACCGGCATTGAATACTCACCAATGAGTTTATTAAAAGCGGTTGTCAAGCATAGGTCAGTAAAAAGAAAATGCAAACGATTTTAAAAAAATAGAAACAAAATGGTTATTGTGCAAATTCCCAAACAAAGATGATGGTGTAAATGTAATAGGGTGCGAGGAACCGGAGGAGTGACAGTTTGTCCAAGAATGGCCATATTTTTAAAGAGGCAATCATTTACAAAGGAAAACCAGTTACCTTCTAAATAATTACCGGACCTGGATATGGATATGGACAACCACCAGCACCGGATTACATTTCCTCCATATGTGCATTTATTTGTTGTTAGGTGAACAGGAGAACCAGCAGTGACTGGGTCACAATGTTCCATGATTGTCAGCAGAAGCAGCTGGGACGTACCTGCTCATTACAGGTACTTATTTCTGGGAAAGATGTATTGACCAGTGCTGGTGTTATGATGTCCTCTAATGCTAACATGCTTAATGCCAAACTGGTGTTGCAGCCAAACTCAGGACAACGCAGAATGTGAGAAAATACAAACAAAAATATACTGTAAACATGAAACAAAAGGCAAATTCGCATTTAAACTTTCTACTGTAAGACCAGCTCTAGGAAAAGCTCTTCCCCACTCACTATACGAGAGAAGCTCTAAGAAAAGCTCTGCCTCACTGACTGTATGGGGTCAGCTATAGGAAAAGCTTTCCCCCACCCACTATACAAGAGTAGCTAGGAAATGTTCTTGCCTACTAACTTTAAAAAATCAGCTAAAGGAAAAGATTTTTCCCCACACACTGCACATTACCAGCTCTATGAAAAACTCTACACCACACACACTACTTAAGATCAGCACTACTAAAAGCTTTTCGCTGCTCACTATACAAAATCAGTTTAGTGAAAGGACTTCCCAACTCTATCAAGAAGACCAGCTCCAGGAACAGCTCTTCTCTCACTATACAAAGTCGGTTTTAGTAAAAGCTCTTCCCCCAACTTTAACAGAATCCTTAGATGCTACACCAAAACCCCAAATATGGTCTGTCACTACCCCTTTACACATGCCATACCATGCAGGGTCTAATGGTGTGTACACCTGGTACAATGCAGCATGATATTTTGATTATATAGTCATGATCGCATTGGTATCGCATGCAGATCGCACAGGTTTTTTACCATGCGTTCCCGATGCGAGCTCCTGGGACAGCACAAATCCAAACTCAGACATGGTAGCAATGACTATATAGTGAAAATCTAATGCAGATAGCATGGATTGTATGTAAATAGCACATGAGTTTGATATTTGACTTGCTATGCAATCTTTGCTAAGGAATCTCACCGTGTGTACACACCATAACACCGAATTCTCAAACTCTCTCTATGCTCTAGGCTTCCCCACTATGTTCACTTTGTAATCTTACACATTTCTCACACTCACTAGCTGAAAAATAGCCCATATTACCCTTTGAGTACCAAGTGACATGGTCAAAATAGATGTGAAAATTGCCAAGCAAACATTTCTATTCATCAGAATGATCTGTAATGTTTACCTTATATAGGACATGTAATCTGGTTTTACACAACATTTTATATATTCACTGTGTCACCTGCCAGCATTGAGCTGCCCCAAAGGCTGCTTCAAATGTATTGGCTGTGTCACATGCAGCTCAATGCTGGCAGGTGACACAGTAAATCACCCGCACACAGGCCGGAAAATCAAGATCCAGCATTCGGTCACTTGTTCCAGCAGATACATCGTATACATTCTGTCTTGCCCATGTGGGCTCTACTACGTGGGCAAGACGGAGTGCCAATTCAAAGAAAGAATGGCGAACCATCGCCTCGCCATCAGACAGGCTTTAATGACAGGCCGCAGCGAACAACCGGTTGCGAGGCACTGTGCGGAAAAGAAGCACAGTGTGGCAAGCATCAGGTCAAAAATTATAGACCAGGTTCCTGAACCACCTAGGGGGGGTAATAGAAAAAGGATGCTTTTGCAATTGGAGGCGAGGTGGATTCACCTCTTGGACACCCTCTCCCCTCGGGGCCTTAATGAGCAGCATGGAATGTATCATTTTCTATAAAAATAATTATGTATTAAGTATTTCATTTTTTTCATGTTGCCATGGAGCCCCCAGAAAATTGTGAACCACTGCATAGGATGTATTTTGGCATAAGATCGTAATTATATATAAATAGGTATAGGCACATCATTTGCTGTGCACATATAAATAGCCAGTATATATCCTGTGATTACAGTGGAATACACAAAAAAAACCTTAACTGCAAGCTTTTAAATGTCTTACTTATGTCCGTATGTGTTTCTTAAATATTTTTTCCATTTTTAACACTGTTTTAGCGATTTATTCGCTTCTTTTATGGCTATATCAGCCTCTTAAATTCACAGCACTTATGATAATATGCATGTTTTATATTGATTGGCTAATTTTTTTTGTTGTTTCCCCCTAGTTCCCATGGTAACCGTCCCTCCATAGAATTCAGAGCGAGGCTTGGCTTCCAAGCCGGACCGCAGCGCATAGAGACGCACGCAGACGTCAGGGGGAGTCACTGGGAGTGGCTGAATGCTGGACATGGCGACGGCCTCCCTAATGGCGCCCGACGGAGCGGTGGACGCTGTGAGTGGGCGGAAGCGCAGGTGTGCGATGGATTACAGGTAAGGGGGGCGGAGAGATGGGGTGCACAGGGGGAGGTTTTCTTCACATGATTGTTTGTATAAATCACGTTTGTTAGCACTGTTATATTGATCCCTGAGGACGGGCACACGCTGCCCGAAACATGTAGGAGCAATAAACTTCCACTAAAGTTTCTTCACTAAATCCGAGAGTGCCGCCTGATCATTTGATCCCCTATATATATATATATATATATATATATATATATATATATATATATATATATATATATATATATATATATATATATATATATATATATATATATATATATATATATATATATATATATATACACACACACATACACACATACATACACACACACCTCCAAATCAGCTGGCACTCTGCACAGGGTGTACAACAGGCTCTGGTGCAGCTGGCACTCTGCACAGGGTGTACAACAGGCTCTGGTGCCCTAAGCATAACAAGGAATTGTGTCCTGAAAAAAGGGGGTAACACCCCGAAAGCTTGACCTATGTAAATACAATTCTGCGTGTTTTTCACTACTTTTGCTTCCCGAGCGCCATTTTTTGGAATATATATATATATATATATTATATATATATATATATATATATATATATATATATGCTCCACAGTGTTGCAGCCCACTAATCTGGGACTACCAGCAAGACAAATGAAATTACCAGACAAGGGTCTTAATGTAAGTAAAAGTTTACTGCACTATACGAAATTCTAACATCTCAAAAGCCCCCTCCAACATCTGCAAAAGAGCACACTTCTGGGGCACTGGTGTGTCATCATATATCCTTGGGCACACTTATTTAGCATCAGTATGCTGGAGAGCAAGTAACCATTTTCTTGTAGCACATGTTCACATTCTTCTTTGCAGTTTTTAGTCCAAGGTATTCATGGAGTGAGGACATCAGCACTGTGGGCCTTATTCTAGTTCACTCTTTCTGACAAAATCCTTCTTAGATGGACAAAACCATGTGCACTGCAGGTGGGGCAGATGTTACTTGTGCAGAGAGAATTAGATTTGGGTGGGGTTATACTGCAAAGTGAGCTCTATATTGCAGTATTAAAATAAAGCAGTAAGTATTTTCCCTGCACAGAAACAAAATAACTCCCCCAAAGCTAATTATTTCTGCACAAGTAACACCTGCCCCACCTGAAGTGCACATGGTTTTGTCCATCTAAGAAGGATTTTGTCAGAAAGAGTGAACTAGAATAAGGCCCATTGGGGCAAGTACATAATAATGTTTTGGATGTCAACTACAAATCAGAATATCCTAACCCCTGTAGAACAACAATGATATTCATTTAAATCATTGGATTTCCTGTATGTACATGTGCCTAGTTCCTTACAATCAGTCTTAAATTGCATTAATTGAACATTACTCATGGTTCTTCTTTTTTTACAGCATCATGCAAGTTACAGTAACTGGAAAAAAAGAAAAAGCAGTAAACCAAGCAGCACTTTTGGGAATGAAGAAGTTCCTGGCTAATGCGGTTATTGTTAATGGATGCACATAAATTCCATTGTCTACTATTTGCAAACAGCTGACCAAACTGTAGGGTCTGAGCCAATTAATCAACAAAAACTATTAAGAGGCCAGGCATTTCTTAGCTCAATATGCAGACAACTCAGATACAATAGGGCCTAATAAGCTTCTGACTTCTCCTAGGAGAGTCACAATGAAACTGCAAGTTACTGTTTTCAGATCACGCAGCTGTACCAGGAATACAGAGAAGAAGAAGTCAAGAACGAATGCAAGGAACAAGTTCTCAGTGAACAGATTGCATGGTATGTGTACTCACTTGATCTGTTTACATCTGACAGCAGCTGTCTCCAACTGCGAGCATACCAATAGAAGCCAGTTACAAAAGTAATGTAGACCCCCTGGAATCCGACTGCCATTAACTTATCTAAACTAAGAGGGCTCTCACATTGTTTCATTTTGAGGCCTAGAATACCAAAGTGACAGGACATAAATCTGCCCTCTTCCAAATATTAACAACACAGGTAGATTTGTGGATCCACAGAAACCTGACAAGACTTAATACAAATGTAAACGCAAACGGTTGTAAAAATGTGCAGGGTATAAATCGCTTACACAAAGCCTCAGTTGTTAAAGACCTGTGGGTTAAAGTTAACTTTAAGACATGAAGCAAACTTGTTTTCTATTTCTGTATTCTCATGTACCTGAAACTGTCCTCCCAAAAAAATATGCATTGTATTTGCAGTGTGTATGCTGGGAACGGGATCATTGGACGACACCACAAGGTCGACATGTATCAAGGTCAACATGACTGAAGGTCGACATGGGGTTAGGTCAACATGGGGATGGTCAACAGTCAAAAGGTCAACATGGGGTTTTTCATGTTTTTATCCCGAACGTCGACACTGTTGACAAGGACACTAAAAAAGTGCTTGGTGCTTGCATCGTTCTCCAGTTTCTTCCCACAATCCAAACATATACTGGTAGGTTAATTGGCTCCCAACAAAATGAACCCTAGAATGTCTGTGTGTGGGAATACAGATTGTAAGCTCCACTGGGGCAGTTTAAATATTCTCTGGAAAGTGCTGAGGAATATGTGTGCGCTATATAAATAAGGTGGCACAATAATAATAATGATGGTTTGTATGATAAACTTGGGTCCTACCTAGCAAAAAGTGTGAATGGAAGTATGTAAAAGGAAGCCAATTACACAGTGACGTTTTGGGTCTACAGTCATGTTTAATGCAGTTTATAAATACTGAAGCTATGGGCAGATCAGCAAAAGACCATTACTTTGCTTTGTCTAAAATATGCAGCTTCATAAATAAAAGTAAATATAATAATCACCAGAGAAAATAGGTCTATAGAAAATACATTAATCTCTTTAAAATCGTACACCTTTAATTATACCCTCTTAGATTATGTCTAAATAGAATTATACATTTTATAGAATGTTGATGATCGTGTCGCTATAAAGCCAACACGGAGAACACATGTAGAGGAAATCAAATGTAAAAAGGATTGGTCACTTAGGGCGGGATGTATTAAAATACATTGCCGCCCTTCGCCGCCCCCCCGCCGCGATGCTGCCGCATATGTACTAACATATGCGGCTGGCATCGCGGTGCGGTGACGGAGGCCCCCCGCGATACCTGTACACTGGTGTGCGGGGGGTCTCCGTCACCTCCCTGCCGCCTGGTTCTCCCCCTCACGCCGGGGACAGCTATGCATGCTGTCCCCGGCGCTTCCTCCTCCCCCCTGCAGCCGGAAGGATGTCCGGCTGCTTCACTAGGGGGAGGCAGGGCTTACCTTCCGGGGTCCAGGAGGACCCTTCAGGAAGGTAAGCCAGAGGGGGTGTCGGCAAGGCGGCGGGTTTGCGTCGGCGAAAAGAAGCCCATAGGCTTCTATAGGGTATCGCCACCCAAAGGTGGCGATACCCTTCAGTGCGGTATCATTTTTGATACATTGGAAAATGTGGTAAAACCGGGGTTTTACCGCATTTTCCATTTGATACATCTCGCCCTTAAACTCAAATAACACAACTACTGTACCAGAGAATAGGCAATCAGTGACATTATAGTTCAATAAAGGAGGAATAGGTATTTTCGTAATTTTTTTTAAGGTCATTTTTGGGTAACTGCGCTTCAAATCAGACATATGTAGATATATATATATATATATATATATACAGCAAGTTTGTGCATCAATATTGCTATAAATTGCTTTTTGGGTACATATATAACAGATTGCAGAAAACTGGGCAAGCTCCCAAGTTTCAGTAAGAGTTAGCATTCATGATATAACCTTGTTCTCACAATTCAGATATGTTCCTAGAAGTAGTTAAGCTTTTCGCTAGAAATGAAAACATCTGTGCTATGCTGCTCCGTCTCAGCACTGCAGGAGGCCCGATATTTATTTAACAAACCCAGCTCTACTCCCGATTCTAAATAGTTATCTGTGCTGTGTTCTGGGGCCGGTCTAATCTGTAGATAAGTTGATGAATGAATGGCATGTCCACAGCACAGGTAGTTGGTAAAAATGGAATGGTGTAACAGAGAAGCATTTTCATATATTTAAATAATATAGATCAATACTTATTTATGCGTGGCACGACTCATAAGTCTTCCAAAAAATGACCAACATTTCAGTCTCAGCAACTTCTATCAAGAATATGTGAGTGTCACTTGTGATGGTGTCTGCACTGCTCCCCATGACCCGGTATGGTGACTGGCACATCTGAAATGTTTGGGAAAGGCAGATGCAGGATTTTGACTGGCACCTCTGAAATGTTTGGGGAGGGAGACACCCAAGCTTGAAGAGGAAAAATACAGACAGTGTGGCGCTCAATAATACACGCAAAACAGTTATAATAGTAAAAAAAATATGCATAATTTAATAACACAAATCACAAAAACAAGCGAAAATAGTTACAATACACAAATAAATAAATATATAAATGCACCTACCGGTGGTAAAGAGTAAAAATGGTCAGACCAAACTACAAGATATCACACTATTTTACAGATAATAGATAAATACATAGAGACAATGCTGAATTAGCCCGAATCCCTATTGGGTACTAGTTGATCTAAATGATAATTCTAGTTGTCCAAAAGATGACTGAGTCTAATCAGCAAGTATTGGAGTACACAAGGATATCCTTTTACGGTATCAATGTTAAGACCTGATTATCTCCATATACACGTGGGGTGAAGAATGTTGAAAATTACTAGGGGTGTCATCAAATCAGGCCGTTTGTATTGGCCGTTCACATCTCCCTGCACTGATATGGGGTCACCAGATCATGTCTAGCTGGATATTCCAGTGGGCACAGCTCCTTAGAAAACATGTTTTGCCACACACACAGGGTGGCATTTTTTATTCAGCAGTCAGCAGGATCTCCAGGCAATTCGCTTAGCACAAATACTGTGCAATAACCTGCCTTAAAGGACTCCAATACAACAACGGAATGTCCTTGTGCTACCAGTAGCAGTACCCCACCAGGCTGTGTGAGCATCATCTAGTGCAAGGAGCTGCGGACCGCCGATACTAAAGGCATGATCCGAGGACACCCCTGATAATTTTCAACATTTTGCACCCCACGTGTATATGGAGATAATCAGGTATTAACATTAATATCATAAAAGGATATCCTTGTGTACTCCAATACTTGCTGACAGACTCAGTCATATCTTGTGATATCTTGTAGTTTGGTCTGAATATTTTTTACTATTTCACCTCGGGAAGTGCATTTCTATATGTATTTATGTATTGTTACCGTTTTTGCCATTTATTGTGTTATTAAATTATATTAATTTGTTTACTAGGTACTTATATGTTAGTTAGGCGCCCACTATAGTTAGTACGCTCATACTCCCACTATCCATGTCCGCGTGGAGTTGATTTTATATAGTGTGGCGAGTGCAGCAAGCCACCGAGCCCCAATCGTGGCGAGGGTAGCGAGCCCCGCGAGGGGACGTGTAAAACTAGCAAATAGCTTAGTGGGCGCCCAACTAACATATAAGTACCGTTTACTATAATATCTTTTTTTTCGCATGTATTATTGAGCGCCACACGGTTTGTAATTTTCCTATTTGTGCTTTTGGAGGTTAGAATACCTCCCCTGTGGTGGCTGCTGAAATACTTCACACATTTACATTCCCTAGCACCTTAGACATTTGTTTTAATACAGTACCTATGCTTGAAGGTATCATATTTCATTACAGCACACATTTAACTATAACGAAGAAAAACACTTGCATTATATATAAAACGAATATATTAGTTTCTGCATTGTATGTGTGAGTTGTATTGGTCTTTACAAGAAAATGCACAGTCTGTGGGAAATGAGCGCTTGAAGTTAACCATGTACAGACGTGTCCACATACATCTATCCTCCATGTGATACAAGTCACATTATGCATAACACACAAGCTCCATGTGACTCTGTAGTGCCAGGTGTCTCTCTTGCAACCTTTTCCATTAAATTGGGTCTCATTTGAATATGATGCATAAGCAGCTTCTGTTGATTAAATTATATGCGGTATGTCTTAGGAATGGCCATCGGTGTGGTTATCATCGATGGTTACCAACTATGCAATGGATATCCATTGATGGTTTCACCAATCGATGGTCATCTCTATTTTTTACTGACTAGTGGGGCTTCATAGCTTCATAGTTTCCAGGGAAAGAGCGATGATCCATATCCTGACACTCGTTAAAAAATTATAATAATAATCACTTATGTGTCATCGATGGACGGGAACCATCTGGTTCTCCCCCATCAATGGCAAATGTATTTAATATCAGCCATGTCCGAAACTAGGCAATCATTTGTAGTGCAGACTGTATGTCAGGAAATGCTTGGAACAAATGGACAGGTACAGTAAGAAATGGTAAGCTGCTGGCCTATACAGACTAGCACACGACAGACACAAATAACCTAATGTAATGACACTGTGTTGAAAAATGAGCAAAGCTTTGAACTAGTTCCTGCATTTTGCAAAGAATTGAACCAGAGAACTATAGAATAAAAAAACACAATGATAGCGCATCCCCAGAATTAGCACACGACATTTAACATCATAAATTGTTAGCACAGGAGGTGTAGAAAAGTGGAACATACATATTGCTTCTCTAAGCCACAGAAGAATTGATGCAACCAATCAGTAATACACAGTGGACAGTTCCCAGAAGTTAAACTTCCATCAGCCTCCAATCTCATACAGACATCCAGGGGGGAAAGCGGACACAGCAGCTGCAGAGCAGAGCAGCCACCAGAGAAATATAAAGTTGCGATTTTGAAATATTCAAATTATCGATGGTATGATACATCAAGAGCTGATATTTTTTTAAGTCGATATTAATGTTAAGTATTTATTAAAAAATTTAAATAAATAAAAAATCATTACCATTTTTTCTTTAATTTGTCTAAGTTAAGAGTCCACTGTTTCTATAAAATCTAGGAGTGAGCATATTGCTGGGCATTACAACTGCTAAGCTTTATATGGTTTACATTACTGACATTATTACTGGAAATTACGAATCCAATGCTTATTTCTGGCTTTAAAATAGGTGTTACTGGTGCCACTAGGCCTTTAACTCACAGCACATTATACAAGTTATTGAAAATAGCATTGGACAGGTGTGTGTAATTTCATTCTTTGCCTCAGGCAGTAGAAAGACTAGACTTAAACTTGCTAAAGAGGCACGTACAGGAAACAGAAAGCTGCTTGGCTGATCTAAGTTATATTACATGTATACGCTAATGTTTGAATAGAGAATAAAAATAACTTATATAATATAGTTTTATAATTATATATATATATATATATATATATATATTCAGGGCTTAAAGTGGTCATGCAGATTTGGGGGAACTCATTTCTCTCTGCCACCTAATTACCTCCCCTCCCCTCCCCTCCCCCCATTAGGCAGAGACAGGGCCAGTGCAAACTAGAATGCGTTCCTGTGAGAATTACTGTGCAGGGCCAATGTGGAGGTTAAAATGTTCAGCCTCACCGTAGGCCTGATTCTAGTTCACTCTTAGAGACAAAACCATGTGCACTGCAGGGGGGCAGATATAACATGTGCAGAGAGTTTTAGCTTTGGGGGAGTTATTTTGTTTCTGTGTAGGGAAAATACTTACTGCTTTATTTTTACACTGCAATATAGATCTCACTTTGAAGAAAAACCCCACCCAAATCTAATTCTCTCTGCACATGTTAAATCTGCCCCACCTGCAGTGCACATGGTTTTGTCCAGCTAAGAAGGAATTTGCCTCTAAGAGTGAACTAGAATAAGGCCGCATTAGAGGTGGTGGAACTCAGTTCCACCCCATCCCCCCTCACTTTAACCTCTGTATATATTATATAAAGATCTGGCACAGGTGTCAGCAAGCTCAAGATTGTTGTATTTTCAAAACCCTAATTTAATGCTTGCTTACCACTATACAACACTCAGCATTGCATGACGGCGGTCATGTAGAGAGAGTGTAGTCAGAGGATTGTGTATGCATTGACCGTACTGTACAGTTTCTGAACTGCGTCTGGGTGGTAACTGCACCTGGGTGTTTCAGTGAAACTGCTATATACTATGTACAGATAAGATATGTACATAATACAACAGCAGCTACATGGAAGAATTGACACCAATAGCCTACATGGGTTGTATACACACCTCATACATCCAGTTGCTGAAGGGTCTATGCCATGTTTCCTTCTTCTCCAGATGTAGGTAGGCATTGAAGAGGATTAGATAAATGTATCTCTCCAAGTACTGAAGGCTTCTTAGTTGAAGTACCTGAATTTCCTTGATGTTTTTGGCTGTTCTTATCTGAAAACAAAAGAAACGTTTTGTAGACAAACTATGTAATATTGTAGTAGTAAAATATACCGCAGTCAATCCATTGGAGTCTATTCAGCAACCTTCTCCGACAAACGTGAAGTTCCTACTCCAGCTCAGAGCAATATGGGAGAGGTATATCAGTAAGGGGTGCATAAGGATGGGCAGCAATCCCTAGAGTAGCAATAAGCAGGCTTGGCAAATAAGTTCAAGCCTGTTTGTTCCTACTGTAAGACCTTCTCCAGTTTCCACTCGAGTCATCAGCAAGTTATTTAATACAAGTTTTAAGTCAGTTGTATAAAAGAGATTCAAAATTGACAGCTTAAATGTAAAAGCTAGCCTGTTAATTCCACGGTAAAAAAAACAATCATAATATCTTACAGAAAATGTTTCCCAATATTATCGACTTTGGCTTTATATGTACTGTAAACTGTAGCATGAAAAACTACTTTGCAAAAATAACGATTCGGGAAAGACAAAAATGACTACACGTGTTAAAGAAGTTACTGCTTATAAGCGGGACTCTGATGGGGATGTTAGAAGCTTATTTTCTAATGAAATATATATTACGGTAACCTGTGAAACGCATTCAGCTCTGCTGGAAGACTGCCATCTGAGCAACCAGGGTCTCATTAAAACGCAGTGGCTGTACTCAATGGTGTTTATTTTGTTAAAAATATTTTATTAAGGGGCTGCCATAGTTTCTTAGAAGTAATTACTTCTGATCCTAACAAGTTTTGCATTTATTTTACAAAGTATATGCCACACAGGGGGTCTGCTGACTAGGCTCTAGATGCTTCATCATCAAGGTTGAGTAGCAAAAATTCGGAATTAAGATCTTGCGCTACTCTCAACATTAATGGGAAGCTGACAGTGAGGAACTTTTCATATCATTTGGATATTATTCTGCACAAAGAATTTGGCTGCCTGCATAAATGCAAATCTGATGACCGAGCCAACACTGTACACACAACATCATAGTTATTAAAGGGCATATGTCATATACCATATATACTCGAGTATAAGCCTACTTTTTCAGAACATTTTTTATGATGAAAAAGCCCCCCTCGGCTTATACTCGAGTGAGGGTCCCACTTGAGTCAAAAAGTTTTTTTTGTGGTAAAATTAGGTGCCTCGGCTTATAGTCGGGTCGACTTATACTCAAGTATATACGGTAAATGCAATGCAATACATAGAGCATGCATGTCAAACTATGGCCATCCAGTTGTTGTGAATCTGCAAGTCCCATCATGCCTTGCCAGTTTTGCTATTAGGGAATGCTAAAACTATGGCAAGGCATGCTGGGAGGTGTAGTTTCACAACAGCTGGAGGGCCATGGTTTGGACAGAGTGTAAAAAAATATAATACAAAAGACAGGGAACAAGCAGAAGACCGGAGACACGAAGAACTGCAATATATGAAAATGTATTTCTTACCGAGTAACCACAATCACTCCACTTATAACCGCTGTGCCCCTTCCTACTAGACTGTAAATTCTATCCAACCCTATTATCATGTCTCCATTTATTCTGCCCATTATAAAGGTCTCTTATGTACGCTCTGTTTTAATGACTTGTGCTGTGGAACCTTACAATTACAACAAGTGTCCTGTCATACTATACAGTACAACCTTGGGATGGGAAGTTAATTGCAAATAAAGTGCAACTTGGTAGAATTTTTTTTTTCTGGCTGAAGTACAACCAGTGGGAGCCAACATTGCATCATTAAATCTCCTGAAATGGAAATCCATCATTTTATGGTGTAAACACATTTCTTCACATTATTGCACCTAATAAAATGAATATTAACATATGAACTTGGCCAAACCAATCATACCAGGGGATCTTGTTATTTATTATGTGTTCCTGGATCTCCCTAGTGGTCCTATAGAACATTTTATGTATTTGGAAATGACACTAAATAACACTATTTCCATGCAAATATGTGGAGAACAAATAGCAAAAGAACCTGTTTCGGGAATAATGATGGATATACTCGTGTAGGCAAGAAAACATGGACAATCTTGATTATAATAAACAAAACACACAAACTAAAAATCATAAGCTTTCAAGACATGAGGAGACTCTGCTGCTGGCATATATACAGGAGTATGAAGGGGGGTTTTAGACTGGCATATATACAGGAGTATTAATGGGTTCTAAGCTGGCATATTTACATAAGTATGAAGGGGATCTTCCATATATTGGGGCTAGAGTTGGCACATAGGCCTAGAAAATAACATGTAGGGCCTGTGGGGACATGTGTGGCTCTGTGCCAGCATATAATGGACTATGAGGGTGCACGGAGGCATTTCATATGCTGTTCTGGCTATGCTGCTGGCAGAACTCAATTTTTTAATAGTAATATTTCAAAAAGTTAAAAGATGGGTTTAAACTGTACAAAAAATGCACTTTCTTTCTAAACATACTCATCAAGATTTGTAATTTTGCCTGTATTCTATAGTTTGTATTTATGACATCAGTTGGGTAATGCCTCGTACACACGGGGACGACTGAACATCTGTGCTTAGCGATACGGTTAAGCACAGATTGCTCAGCACACAGCACTGCACCAGCGGTGTGTACAGTTTTACACTTTGTTCAACCTCTGTAGAGAAAACACTGGTGATGTTACTGCAGGCAGTACATATATATCTAGCCAGGCAATAGCGACGCCCAGACCTGTGCATCGCCGTCGCTGAGAGCCATACACACCGAGAGATCCATACTTCATTTCGAAGCAATCTAGTCAGCTCGCTTAGAAATGGGTCTTTAATCGCTCCATTTGTATGCCCCTTTAGATTGAAGATACCAAACTGATCTTAGAAGACGCAGTGGACAAAACTGGAAAAAGCCCAAGAATACAAGGGTCAGGGACAAATTGCCTCTAGAGCAGCTGCTTGGATGGGGTCGGTCGGTCCCCAAAAGGGACAAAAGCGAGAACAAAACTACAAAAAGCAGTGCTGGGAATTAATGATGGGTGAAGCAATTGCGTTTAAAATAACAAATTTAATAAAAAAATGCAATTGAATAAAGAACATTCACAATAAAATGAAATGCATAAAAACAGTGGTAAATTGATATGCAAAGGGGTAAGGGATTATTTATCCAGATTATTACCAAGGTGGTGCTGCTTCACTTTTCCAGATCCAGGGTGTTTCATTGGATATCACCTGCCCATTCACCTGACCACAAGGTCCCCACTTTTGGAAGTTCCACAGCCACACATCTCCCAATGTGGATACAAAATATGGTGAGGTAGAAGGTAGGCTCCAACATCAGCCACTCCCTCAGCCGGTACACAAAGCCTTCAATTGCTGTATTTCCCTTGGACTTCCTCTACAAATCGGGACTAGTGTGTGTGTGTGTGTGTGGACATTGCAGGTCACAACTACCCTGACGGTGGACATTCCAAACCACGTGAGATCTGGATAAATAATCCCTTTGCATATCAATTTACCACTGTTTTTATGCATATAATTTTATTGTGAATGTTCTTTATTCAATTGCATTTTTTATAAAATTTGAACGCAATTGATTCACCCATCATTAATTCCCAGCGCTGCTTTTTTTTGTTTTGTTCTCGTTTTTAAAACTGGAAAAAGCAACCACACCCAGTTCAATAAATAAGAGCGGTAAATTTGCCCAGTGTCTGATTACCCAATAGGATGATTAGGCTGCAGCCAAGGGGCAGGAATGTGGGAAGTGGGGGGGGGGGGGGGGGGGGGGGCTTGTAGGTGACTTCCAAGGAATAAGATTAAGGCCTACTTTATTCCATGCTTGTTAGTTATCACCCGTCATGATGTACTGTGTGGTAAGTTTATGTAACCTACTGTTGGAACCATTACTTTATGTACATTGTGCTATAGCGGCAGCTGGGCAGCATAAAGCCAAAGTCTTCTTTACATGCCACAAGCATTAGATCTTACATGCTAATTGTATAACCTTCATTATATACACTTGGGCAGTATGAATGGCGCCCAAACATGTGTTTTTAGCAGCATTACAAGGGGAGCTACATTGGCCTAGGGCACCTGGTAAAAGCCTTACTATTATGATTACTATGAGTAAACGGTAATAAAATACAGTACAAAGTCAAATGTTTTATAATAAAACTTAATCCTTGATGAACTTTTCAGCCTGATAGCATGTGATCACTAGATTTAAAAAAATATAACTAAGTCCAAAAAGACTATATAAATGTCTGCAGTAACAAATTAGTTGAGGTTGAAAACAGACTGGCACCCCTCAAGTTCAACCTTATTCAGGGCCCGTTAGGTGGTATAAACTAGATCTGATATCCCCATTACAGTTTTACAGTTGTACCCCTGAATGCTATTTTTCCAGAAAATGTTTAACCAACCTTATTTTAAATGGGTTCAATGTGTCTGCCATTGCCACCTTTTCTGGAATACCATACCTTTACTGCCCTGATCGTATAAAATCACTTCCTTAAAAGGGTACAGAAGTCTTCTGTCCTATAGTCTGATAGTTCAGAATATTGCCGTTTGATATGTTTGTACATATAAAGCATGTACCCCTGCTTTTCCAGCATAAACAATCCTAATTTGACTAGCCTGTCTTTGTAAATGAAACACTCCAATCCTTTAATTAGCTTCTTTGCCCTTCCCTGGACTTTTTTCAGTTCCATAATGTATATTTTATGATGTGGGGCCCAGAATTGAACGCCAAAATCTAGGTGAGGTCTACTAGTGCTGTTTGGAATAATTACATTGTCTTCCCTAGTAACAATGCCCCTTTTAATACAGGCTTGCACAGTGATTATGTCTTCAGAGATGCATAACCTTACATTTATCTACTATTGAACCTCACTTTCCATATATGAGTCCATTCATCAAGTTTATTTAATTCCCCCTGCAGAATGGAGACATCCTCAACCTTTCTAATCACCCTCTGCTCTCTATCGTGCAGCCAGTTTCTTACCCCACTACAAATTTTAACCCCTAGTCCCAAATCCTCTATTTTTAACCAGTATTTTATGTGGAATAGTGTCAAAATCCAGGAAGACCACATATACTGCATTGCCAATGTCTAAGTTTGTGCTAATGTCCTCATAAAAACTTATTAGGTTAGTTTGACATGAATGATTCTTTGGTAATCAACAAAGCCATGTTGATTACCAACGATTATATTATTTATCTCTAGATAATCCCGGATTCCATCTCTTACAATTACCTCAAATAATTTCCCCACAATTGACGTTAAGCTTACAGTTCTAAAATTGTTCCTTTTTTAAATATGGGTGCTACTTCTGCAATTTTCCAATCCTTTAGCACTGTACTAGACAAATAAGATTGATCAAAAAATGTAGTGCAGAGGATTTGCTATTTCCTCCTTAAGTTCTTTCAGAACCCTTGGGTGAATCTCATCTGAACCTGGAGATTTATTTTCTTTTAATTTACTAAGCCTCTTGAGGATCTCCTCATAGGTGAATTATATGTTTACTTCTAGCAGGCTTTTGGATTTATTTAGCTTTCTATGACTATTCGCTTTTCTTTTTAGAAATTTTATTTAACTTTTTGTGCATGCCACCTCATCCCCGGAAACCTTGTACAGTTACAGTGTTAAGGCCCATATACACCAGGTGATGAATCCAGTGAAAGATATTGCATAACATACTCCCTTGAACTTTGCAGTGTCCGGGACAAACGATATTGTGCATACACACGGAAGGATACGATGCATGAGGAAGGACGAACGATCTAGCTAGAGTTTATTAAATATGCAGCTTTTGGTGGATGACAGCCAAAATAAAGCTGAATGTGCAAACAACAGAAACCCCTGTTAATGACCCGTGGGAGATCGCATCATTTATCGCCTACACATTGGCTGATATATTTGAATAATATCACACAGAAATACAAAAATTAACTATATTGATTAAAATATCACCCAGTGTATATGCTCTTTTAGCCATTGCATGAATGGCCACATACAGCTATGTCCTCACTGCAGATGCACCAAAAAGCCCCTCTTGGCAAACCAGGTCATGTAAGAATCTTCTTTGCCTAAAATGCATCTTAGTAGCAATGCAATGCAATGCATCGAGGATGCATGATGAGACTGTGCTGACTAATGGGATATATGAGCAAACATTAGAATATGAAAAATAAGAAAAGTGAGCAGAAGGAGCAGCCTATGGTGGGAATCAACCAGCGAAATTACCCCCCACCTGACGTGAAATAGAAAAACAGAAAGATGAGAAAGTGAGAAATACTGTATGTCCCTATTGGGGAACAAGTGTCTAGTCTTCTCTGCCTCTACATGTTGTGAATGGACAATATATGTTATATTGTCCATTGACGAGGTAAAGGGGTCGAGCAGAGGAGATGCCTGATTTATCACTTGAGCTTATTAGAGAATCGAAGAAGAGGACTCGCTTATTCCCCAGTAGGGATGTATTATATTGATTGCTTAGAGCATTGGTGGAGGGAACATCCATCTTTCTGTTTTTGTAATGGGATATATGAACTTTGAATCTGTATACATGTAGGCACTGGTTTAACTACTGAGGGTGAAGGGGATGCAGCTGCTATGGGGCCCAAGCTGTGTCCAGGGCCTGCAGCTACCCCTGTCCCCAGTCATTGGCTGCCCACAAAGACCGCCACTCCCCTTTAAACCTGGCAGCTTTGGCGCTGAAAGCAGATCAAATGACAAAACTGAGCTGCTTTCACTTTAAAATTGCCCAGTGTGTATGGGCCTTTAGTTGCATTGTGCTTCAACTAAAACACAGTGGACAAAAGCATCAAGCTTCAAAAAGTTATAAAGTGGAGAGTAATAAACCACCAGCCAATAAGCCCTTAACTGTTATTTTCCAAACCCAGCCTGCAACATGACAGGTAGGAGCTGAATGGCTGGCTTTTTATCACTCTCCACTTCATCACGTCATCACTTTTTGAAGTGTGATACAACTGACAGGTCTTGCGATTTCTCCCGCATGCTCCCAAGCTCAGCATAAACAACCTAAAGCAAATGCAGGTACAATTCTTATAGGTGGAATAGTGGGCTATACAGAGGTTAGTGTACACAAGGAGCCATCTTCCGAAGGATTTCTTCCATCTGATCTAAGACTGCTGCCAATGCGCAATGGTATCCGGATGATAGGTGGACAGTCAATAGGTTGACACCATATAGTAAAAACGTCAACATGGTCAAATGGTTGATTTGGCAATGGCTGACACGTGAAAGGTTCACCTTGAGTGTTTTGTTTGCATTCTTTTTTTTTTTTTACTTTTAATAGCCAACTTTTCCCAATCGGAGTCCATGTGCATAGTAGAGTGTGCCTAGTGCAGCAGTAGTGAAGCTCGGCGCGTGGCCTGAATCATGGTGAGCAAATCAAGCCATGCGAGGGGCAGTACATTAAGTGGTTTATTTACTAATGCTGCTTTCAGACCGCAAAACCTGCTTTAGACCAGGTATTTAAAACGTTTTTTTTTTAAACGGGTCAGAGGAAGTTTACCCCCTTTCACACCGCATCTAAATACCTGGTCTAAGGCAGGTTTGCAGTGTGAAAGCGATCGTGAAAACGGCTCCTGCTCACCTGTGCACTGTGGCCGGTCCTCCCGCAAGGCTGATTAATTTATTGGGGGGGGGGGGGAGGGGGAACGACAGGACTCGTGCATGGTCCCGCACTGGCCAACAGAGGAGAGGAGTGCACTATAGAGGGAGAAGGAGTGAGTGACACCCAGCGAGTGCGCAGCGGCAGCAGTGACAGCGGGACTCCGGTCCCGACATCCTGACCACACCACTACCCAGCCCGTCATGGCAACCATCTACAACAATGCTGGGCAGCCTCACGCGCGCCCCCCCCAATAAATTAATCAGTTTTGCGGGCAGCGTCTCGCCCCCCCCCCCCCTATCTATTATCTTCTAGAAGGTACTAAATAAGAAGTAGAATCTGGTTGGTTGCATAACATTCCATCTTCAGTAGAACTCCCATCTTAGTAAATCTACCTCTAAGGGCCCCCATACATTAGGCCGGACCCAATTCTCCTGTCTGTGAGCCGCCCTGCAGCTCCCCGGGAGGCTCACATACAATTTGGCACTTGATGAGCCAATTTTTACATGTGATAAATTGCTTGCCCATCCCGCTGCTGATATCTGTGATCACACTGTCCGGCCCGGTCAGCGCTAGTGAAAGTGCTCAGGACCTGTTACCCGCCCCACTGCTCTCCTGGTCAGTCTGCAAGCATATGCTTGTCAGGCAGGCAGGCATATGCATACAGGGAGGTTGGACGTGATCTTATGTGCTGACCGTCCGACCTCCCTGAGCCGGTCCGATGCGCACTTGACCACGCATCGGAACGTATTAGATGTCACACACCTGCGATTTTGGGCCGATTTCACCCGGTTATCATCCCGTAAGTGCCGAAATCGGATGAAATCGGCCCAAAATTGCTTAGTGTATGGGGCCTTAAGTGGTGTTCCATGTTCTGAAATCTAGAAAACTGATGTAAAAACCAGAACACACAAAAGACACATGTCGACCTTTTAATGTGTTTCATGTCGAAATTTTGCTTATGTTGACCCTTTCTCATTGACAACCTTTTTGGGTCAACATAAACACACTGTTGACCTTTTATACCACACCCACTGACAATGATAACAGATAATGTTACATGCAGACATACAGTATAGGGCTTGCAGACCTGGCTAACTAAATAGAGATGGAGTACCACATTTATTTCTGAATCAGGACCAATGTCTCTATGAAGCTGGGTACACAACTAAATATTTATCTGTCCAGTCTGTCTGGTGGGAACAAACATCTGGTTATTTATGATAGCAAATGACAATCAACCATTTCCACCCAAACACTGTAATGCAGACAATGGTCACTCAGACAAACTGATTAAATCTGTTTGAACAAACATATTTCTCCACATAATCGTTTTGTCCATTTTCCATTTGAGAAGAAAATGGCTGATTTTCCTTTTGCTCCCATACATTAACAGATCTTTGTTCCCACCACATAGATTGAACGGATAAATCTTTAGGTGTGTACCAAGCTTACATCACACCAACATTAACCTGAACAGACCACGGAGGTCCAAAATTCCTCTACAGATCACAATAAAGCGTACAATAGCTGTACCCCTAAGCAACGTGAGCCATCAGGTTCTGACGGTGCTGATTTCTCATTTCTGACATAAAACCAACTCAATAAACTGGAAAAATGTTACCTCTGCCATGTGTTTTCTCTACTTGTGCCCAAACAGCACAAATAAATATTTCTGCCAGGCAGAAAAGAAAAAAACAACATGCCAAGGATATCACAGCAGTTCAAATAACCTCCAGCTCTCCCACTGTCCACCAGTCATTCTCAACTTATTGTTCCTGAATCCTTTAAATAATAGGATTTATCCATGCATACAATAGTAGAGATACGTGCGTCTTTTACTCTTCCAGCTTTGATAATACAAAAACAACTTTGGAAAATATTCCTGAGATGTGAGGGCATGAAAGGATTCTACGCTATGTACCATGGCATTGCCTCAATCAGCTGCTGAGAGCCATACGCAACAATAGAATACTAGTTATGTACTGTATGCTAGCCACCTCTACAACAATGCTGTGACATTACAGGTTGAGTATTCATTATCCAAAATGCTCAGGACCAGAAGCATTTTGGATTATGGATTAGTCTGTATTTTGCAATATTTTTATATTTGAATGAGGTATCTTGAGACACGTTGCATTTATGTTGTATAAACACATCAAACACATTAAATACACACAAATATATTTTATTTTTGCATGAAACAAGGTTTTAAAACATGAAAAATGAAGCAAAGTTTGTGTACAATCTCAGACACTGAATTTGAATGCCAAGCAATCTTGTCCGTGCACATATGTAGTACCAGTTACATATCATGTCCTCAGTAGTGTTGTTACAGATGTAGCCAGTTTTTTATCGCAAAAAAACCCCAAACATTTTGGAGTCTATGGTTTTCTGAATAATTTGGATAAGGAATATTTGGATAAGGGATGCTTAACCTGTACTAAGTAAAACAAGTTCGGGGAAACTAACTCACACAAATATTCATCTTATTTATAAAGCACATATAACGCAATGAGGGAATAAAGATATGAAGAAATCACAAGCAATGAAAAGAAACAAAATGTCAGTCCTGTGCAAATCAGCTAATGTAATATATATATATATATATATATATATATATATATATATCCACATGATTTATATTATTTATATAGTACACACATATTGCACAGCACTGTGCAGTCTCTGCTGCATTGGAGCTTATAATATACTAGTTAAAATCCTGTCAAATGTACTTTCACTTTGAGCTGTGAAAGTTTTTAGCCCACAAACTCTCCACCCCACCGCAAGTCCCTATCTGCTCTTACCGCCAATCTCTGCCTTCACAACTCCCTCTCTCCATACCCAGCAAGTTTAAAATAGACCAGTGTCCCTGCTGAAATTGCTTTCATTTTCTGTTATGACATCTTTTAGCACACAAAGGAGTAATTTGGTCCAGCCAGTGGCCCTTAGTGGTCACTGTCGGTACTTCACCTCATAAAGGTAAGGTGTAGTTAGACACATATAGATACTACCTACAACAACATCAAGCACACATGCTCGTACAAACTATGTTTAATTTTTTTGATAGAACCCAGTTAATCTACCACTATGTTCTTGGATTGTGGTAGGAAAACTGGGGCAGACAGAGGAAAGAGGCACAAGCACAGGTAGTACATATAAACTGTATGTAGCTAGGTAAGGCATGGTGGGAATTAAACCCAATACCGCAGTGCTTTGAGGCAACAGAGCTAAACATTACAACAACCATGCTGCTACAATATTGTAGCTGCTGAGCAAAGTATATATAGCTCCTGAGAGGTAGAAGGAAGCATCACCATTAACTAGAATGACAGCAGACATTTGGCAACTGCCATTTTTTGAAGCGCTCGTGTTGTGGTATGGCTGGAATTAGGCGACACTGTGGAAGGTAGAGGCATAAATGTAGCAGTGGCAGCTGCTTCTACCAAGTAATCCGGGAGGGTTGCCCACCTTTCCGGGGGGCCGGGAGGAGGACCCGATTTTCGGAATCCTCCCGCCCATTCTGGGAGGGTCGGCAACCCTGATTTAACGTTCAGCTCAGATTAAACTCTTTGGGTGCAGAATATAATTCACCTTTCTTCCACTTAATGCTCTAATGAGAGGCCAAGCAGTATGTTAAATCATCATTTCATCAGTCTTTCTAGATTCCACTCAGAAAAATATTAAGATGTCCTCTGTTACTTTACCGAATATATGTGGATGCTATGTAACGTGGGTTTATAATATTTGTACACTAGGTGGGACGTGTGAAACTTTAGCATGCAAATGGGCCAAAAGGCTTGATTTGTAAACAAACAATACAATGTGCAATTGTAAAGTAACATTTCGTCAGAAGCGGATTACTTAATGTTCAAAATGGTACCTCATTTATCGATTTTGGTTAAGTATACCGGGCCAAATGCACTATGCTTCAAAAGTGATAAAATGTAGAGTGATAAACAGCCAGCCAATCAGCTCCTACCTGCCTGTGTTTGATTGGTTGGTTGTTTATCACTCTCCATTTTATCACTTTTGAAGCTTAGTGCATCTGGCCCGAAGAGAGAGAAAAGGGATCGTGACCAAAAATCACCTTGTAGAAATAATATATATAATATATATGATAAGTCATAATAGAATAGGGCAATGAGGTTTCAGAGCGAGGGGGAAACAGCGTATGCAGGGGGTCAGTTGGATACTGACCCTGTGAGCTGTAACAGCGAGCAGGCAGCCCAACTCACTGTCACAGCTCGCCCCCAGCAGTGAATACTGCCCTATAGCTTGTTACAATTATAAATCCTTCAAGAACTGGTGACTTTTAATCTAAAGTAAAACAATTGGAAACGCCTCCAGAAATCCTGCGTTTGCCCCTTGTATTCCTATATTCGTGAGCAGTTACCAAAAGTGGAAAAGAATAAAACAGCCCTGAAGCCACTTACTTCTCTCCATTATAATATGCTACTGTAAATGTAGTAATAAATATCTCCTTCTGACACCTCCATCTTTGGCTATCAAAATAGCTAATAAGACATACAGTAAAATGCCCCACCAAAGCTCTGCCTCTTTCCTTTGACTGGTACCTCCAACCAGGATAACAATTTCCCCAAGACAGGATTTGTTCTGGTACCAATACAACGTTCACTGCATGAGTCCTAATTACATTTAGGTGACAGCACAGAATACAGTTTAACATGCTGGCACTCGATGGATCCTGGTACAATAGCTGGTCCTCCAAAGTGTAGTATATGTCAGCTCAGGCACATCCTACCTTGTTTGGTGGTTGCCAAATTTATATCTGAATGAATTTCTTATTTGCATTCAGAGATTTTTTATTTTTTTTTAAAAACACAACCATCTTCTATTCACATCATTCAGTAAATGAGCTGCCCGGCTTGGTGGTCTTATGCTGGGTACACACCAGGACGACTAGGGCCTGATCCCCTCAATCTAGATCCAATTCCGACCAATTGGATGTAGATTGTGTGCTGATTGGGCCCTTTTCTGTCCTGGTGTGGACCAATACCGATCCGATGCGCGGTCCCGCGGGTCGGTCGTTATTGAGATCCTACCTGCTGCAGGTAGGATCTCAATGACGACCATACAGCCGGGTGCGGGTCGCCATCGGATCGGACCCGCTCAAGGTGCACATCGTGAGCAGGTCGTGCCCCCCCGCGTCACCGTGAGCGGGTCGGACGAGACACTGACGACCCGCTCACGATGTGCATCGTGAGCGGGTCGCCCTGGTGTGTACCCTACATTACTTCAATGTTGATAATTCAGCAGAATTAACTGTATTAGGTCTTAAGGCAGTAATCTATGAAACAGCAATATGAAATACTGACATTTATATACTGTACTACCTGCATGCATCTGTAATAAAGCCACATCTTAGGACAATCAATGTGCACCCGCAAACAGCTTTGCGATCACGCGTGCATCGCAACAGTAACTAATCGCACCTGCTCACAAACCGATGTGTACATATAAATGTATTCCTAATGGAAGTAGATGCATATGTACATGCCCGCACTGTGGCCAGACTGGTCATGGCAAAAGACTTGCGATTGCGAATAATTATCGGTCGGATGATCGTGGCCACATCTGTATACAGTTACTGAAAAATAAACCAGTCTATCTGTAGGATTCTGTATCCCGGCCCTCCCCGTCCAGTCTCCTCATACCGCCTGTCCTTAGCACAGTTAAAAGGTCAAAATGAAGTCCTTCGGACCCTGGAGCAAATAAAAGTCAGAATGGGCTAAAAAGGAAGATTACACAATTACAACTGCTCAAGAGGCACGCTGTGACGCACGTGGATTAGTAAAAAAATGGCAATAAATATGGTTTACATTTTGTTTCTTATTTTCGCTAGCTGTCTAAAATTCCTAGAATACTTCCAAATAAGAAACTATTTGTCTAACTGCACTGCTGATGAAGCACTCTGAAATCTCCAGTGTGCATCTGTATTTAGGTTTCTATGTCTACCCGTTATACTTCCTGACAATTAAGTAATTTGAGGCCCCAATAGAGGGAAATTATATTTCTCAGAACAAAAATGTTTTTCTGGCAAGGGGCTATAACAATACTGCTACCCAGAACAGAGTGTGAGAGCCATGGTGGTAAACCACTGTCTTGAGGTTTCCCAAACTTAAAGGGGTAATGTGTCATAGAGCAACGAAACAGTTGGAACATTTTCCCACATTTTTACTCTGGTAGTTGTATGAGAAATCCTTCTCCTACAAACATTGACAGAAACAAATCACTGAATAGTCACATTTAGGTCAGTTTGGTGTCTGGACCAGTCTTCAGATAATTACAATATTACTCACTGCCATTATTGGCACTTTTTAATAATGGAAGTCAGATGAGGATTTAGCCCAAGAAAGACCTCGATCAGTCGGTCTGACCTGCGGTATAAGTTCTTGTACAAAACTAAACAGAAATAAGAAAGTACTGCTACAGAGGCAAATACAGGGTGTTCACCATGTTGTTTCCAGTTGATAGATCTACAGCAAGGGTAGCCAACTCCAGTTCTCTAGAGCTACCAACAGTTAACATTTTCCAGGTCTCCTCACAGAACATAAGTGAAGTAATTAGCGACACATGTGGATCATTTATAATGTGTCAGTCAGTAATGAGTGCACATGTGCCCCAGTTAGGTGATCTAGAAAACGTAAACTGTTGGTAGCTCTCGAGGACTGGAGTTGGCTACCACTGATCTACAGTGTCTAGAAAAACAGTCAATAGGTCTACCCCAAAAAGGTTGACAGCTTAAAATATCAACATGAAAAAGGTAGACACATGAAAAAGTCAACACGAGTTTCATGAATTTTTTTCTTTTTTACCGACTTGTTCTTACTTCACTATCCATGTTGGCATAGGGAGAAAATAATAGTGTGTCGGGGATAGCGTGGCAACAATCATGAAGCATGGTGAGTGAAGAGAGCCATGTGAGAGTGTATGTTACACTAATTGGGGGTCCATGTCAGCAGTTGTTGACAAGGACACCCAGAAAATTTGAAAAACTATGTTAACCTTTTCACGTGTCTACCTTTTACATATCAACATTTTGACCCTGTCCACCTTTTGGTGTAGACCTATTGACCATCTATCTAGATCAGGCATGTCCAACGTTGGCCCTCCAGATGTTGTGAAACTACACATCCCAGCATGCTTTGCCACAGTTTTGCTATTAGAGAATGCTAAAACTATTGCAAAGCATGTTGGGATGTGTAGTTTCAAAACATCTGGAGGGCCAACGTTGGACATGCCTGATCTAGACACTGTCCATCCACACCAAGTCTCTATGCAGTGACTTTTCTGAGCTTATCCATCTCCCTGTACTGTAGATAAAAATGCTGGTCCTGTGACAGATTCACCAATGGCTCTGTCCCTGTAAGGTCTCCCACGGCAGTAGAGGAAATCTGCAGTCAGACAGCACTCACTGTGGAGGGACATTTCAATCTATCTATTTTCCTTGTACACTCAAGGTATCAGTTAGATCAGTGGTTCCAGACCTGTGGTACGCGTACCCCTGGGGGTACACGGCGGCCCGGCCTGTAATGGCGGCCGCGGCAGTCTGACAAGTTGCTGGAGGGGAGGAGAGTGCATTGCGCATCTCTCCTACCCCTCAGTGTGCTTCCCTGTGACTGGCCGCCCGTCCGCCAATCAGAGCTTGCTTGCGGGCCGGCAGCCAATCAGGAGCCGGCCCGCGAACTTTGATTGGCGGGCAGCCCAGTCACAGTGAAGGGAAGGAGAGATACGCAGTGTGCAGTACTCTCCTTCCCTGAGAGAAGCAGCGGCAGCTACACGGCAGGGGGACACTGGACTGTCCTCTCCCCAGCAGCAGCGTCAATGGTGAGTGTGCTGCTGCTGGGAAATACTATGGGGGCATTGCTGGCACTGTGGGGCATACTTGTTACTGGCACTGTGGGGCATTGCTGGCACTGTGGGGCATACTTGTTACTGGCACTGTGGGGCATACTTGTTACTGGCACTGTGGGGCATTGCTGGCACTGTGGGGCATTGCTGGCACTGTGGGGCATACTTGTTGCTGGCACTGTGGGGCATTGCTGGCACTGTGGGGCATACTTGTTGCTGGCACTGTGGGGCATTGCTGGCACTGTGGGGCATACTTGTTGCTGGCACTGTGGGGCATTGCTGGCACTGTGGGGCATACTTGTTGCTGGCACTGTGGGGCATTGCTGGCACTGTGGGGTATTCTTGTTGCTGGCACTGTGGGGCATTGCTGGCACTGTGGGGCATACTTGTTGCTGGCACTGTGGGGCATTGCTGGCACTGTGGGGCATTGCTGGCACTGTGGGGCATACTTGTTGCTGGCACTATGGGGGCATACTTGTTGCTGGCACTGTAGGGGCATTGTTGGCACTGTGGGTGCATACCCAGTACCATGGGGTCATATCTGGCACCGTGGTGGCATTCCCGTTTCTGGCACTGTGGGGGCACACCTGGCACCATTGGAGCATATGTGTATCTGGCACTTTAGGGGGCATATGTGTATCTGGCACTATTGGAAGGCTAACGTGATCCGTTGGAATGTCTGTTGCTTCAGTAATAGATTTGACAGTGTTCTGTTATTTTATATGCTGTCCGCAGAATGGGCTGAGCTTATATTGGTCAAGTGGTTGCACTTTTTTTTTTTCTTTCGCGTCATTGCCAGTATGACTGGCCCCGGGTAGGCCACACCCCTTTTAAGCCACGCCCCCTAAAATTTCACGAGGGGGTACTCATAAATGAAAAGCCTAATCAAGGGGTATGGGAGACAAAAAAGGTTGGGAACCACTGAGTTAGATCAAACAAAATTCTATAGTCCGCATTTACTTTGAGGTACAGTAATACAGTTTGTGAATTATTTCTGAAGTGTGTTGCTATACCATATTACTTTACAGTGATTATATTATTAAAGATAAATATGTTGTGCTTGATTTTATGTTTCCATTTACAAATGCCCCTTTCACACTGCAGCTCTTAACCGGTATATTGCCGATTTTTTTAGCCTTTTAAACCTGTTAGAGCTGCAGTGTGAAAGCACCAGTCTGCATTTATCGGTTACAAATAACCTGTATTTGCAAACTGAGAGTGAACGGCTCTGAACCAGTATATAGGACTCAGGCAGTAGCTATGTGAGTGGAAAAAGTGAATGAGATTTATCCCTCTGTGTGCCTGGGCAGCACGGAGGAGGGTACACCTACTGTAAATGACATCCCTAAAATATCAAGTAACAGCAAAATACAACAAGAGTGAAGGGGTTCCTTCCAATGGCACCCTAATAAGAAGATTATGTCCCTATTGATAAAGGGTCGGTCCTCTTCTCCGTGTATTTGAGATAGTGTATAATACCCCAACGTTCCTTCTGATGAGAAGGGATCCTCTTCTCCGTATCAATGGATAGGCAAAGTGTGGTATTTAATACCTTGGACCAACCGCAGGGGACAGAATTCCCTCCAAGGATGTAAGTACTCGAATCGCCAGCAACAACAAGGCCGGCTACATCTGTATGTGCAGGAGGATCAATATCTTACAATCTCTTGGTTCTACCCAATGGCACAGGATTGAGCATTGTGTCCTACACATCAGATTTTGTCAGATAAATTGACGCCATCCACCTGAATTGGGTCAAATCTCACAAAATCTCACAAGTGTAAGGGGCCCTTTAGAGTACTAATCAAAATGTGTCGGTATTCCGCTGTCTGAATTTGATAGTCGATAACGGTATCCAACCTGTCACCTCAACGTAGCATAGTCAGCTTAATTTCATTAAATATGCATCATAAATAAAAACCTTATTAGCTCCTAGAGAATTTTAAATAGGAGATAATTTGTAGTTGAACAGTTAAGAAAAATAATAACGCACATAAGGTAAAAGAGTATTAAACTATTTAAAGAAAAAAAAATCCTAAAATGATCTATGTAGTATAGCTGCTTTACTTTAAACTTCAATAATTCAACCAAAACACAAAGAGATAAAGAAGTAGGAGTTAGGTTAAATTGCTACTAAATCCAAGATGTAAATTGACCCCACAGCAGAATTCTCAAATGTTTATGTAAACATTCTATGTTCCATTATTAATAAAGAAGATTTTATATAACTTTAATATAAATTCTTCCTGAAAAGATGTTGGCAGTGAATTAATGAAAGGATTGTCATCTGCTCTTGAGCAAAAGGCAATTATAGCAAGTAATCTAGCACAGTTGGTCTTAATTTAAAGACATATGATACTGGAGACAAGAGATACCTGACAACTACTGGATCCAAAGCTATACCACATACTGTTGACATGCTGACAGAATTTATTGTGAAATAGCAAAGCCTGAACTGCCAGTATAATCAGAGCTAAAGTGGTAAGCTCTACTCTGGAGTGACTTTAAGAAGAGAAAGTGGATTTTACAGTAAGGTACACTCTGTTCTAAGCACAGCATTTAAATGAGTTGCTGAAGTGCTTGGTCTGCAGGTAATAAAAAAGCACAGTAAGAGGCCTGTGTATTGTTACATTGTGTTCATGCTGCTGTATCATTAAAGACAATGAGCATTCCAAATAAACTCATGCACTGGTTTTCTTGTGGTCCCTCAAAATTCACGCAAGTGGTCAAAATATAATACAAAAGAAACTTATGGTTATGTAACTATTGAAAATAACCGAAACATCGTTAATCCTGAAGCCTGGAATGAAGGTCTGCCTCTTAATACACTTAAAACCTCTGTCTGTCTGCCCTGGAATGGCGGTAACAATTAAACTGTTCTGGTGAGCTATATCTACTCAAATGTTTCCTCCATTTGCACTACATTTCTAACATAAAATTTGTAGCGTAAAATTTACAAACACTACAAATTCCTTAGAAGTTAAAGTAAATCGAGTAGAAGTAATAGCAGGGGCAGACCTACCATGAAACTAATGAAGCTTAATCTTCAGGACAGCTAATCCCAGAAGAGCCTTAAAGAAACTATGGTACTTGTGTATTATCACGGCTCCCACGATTTCCATCTTATGGGATCTTATACAATTTAAAATTGTATACCATTGTATATGGCATACAATGGCATACGATGAGATGAGATGAGATTTTAAATTGTATAAGCACACTAATGGGTGCTTTCAAAGTCAATTGGCCCCCCTATAAGATTTTTAATTGTATAAGAACCCTAATGGGTGCTTACAATGTTAAATGCACCCCAACGCCACCCCCACTATCAACACCAACCCGAAGCGTGGCGAGCGCAGCGAGCCCGCGAGGGGCGACGGTACGCATCCTCCGACCTTTTCATACCCCCACTATCCATGTCGGCGTGGAGTTGATATTATATAGTGTGGCGAGCGTAGCGAGCCACCGAGCCCAAAGCGTGGCGAGCGCAGCGAGCCCCGCGAGGGGACGCGTAATACTTTACATGTATTACGCGTGCGCTCGCCACGCTTCGGGCCCGGTGGCTCGCTGAGCTCGCCACACTATATAAAATCAACTCCACGCCGACATGGATAGTGGGGGTATGAAAAGGTCGCCACGCTTCGGGTTGGCGTTGATAGTGGGGGTGGCGTGGGGGTGCATTTAACATTGTAAGCACCCATTAGTGTGCTTATACAATTTAAAATCTCATCTCATCGTATGCCATATACAATGGTATACAATTTTAAATTGTATAAGATCGGGTCCCATCGCAGCACATCTCATTGCATACCATCTTAAGCCTTATGGTATGCAAGGAGATGGGATGAGATGGGAGCCGTGATAGTACACAAGTACCGAAACTTTTTTTTTCAATGGGCAAATTTTATACACCTGAATAATTAAAATAAGGTTATTTTAGTCAAGGAATCATTCCGTGCCTCGCTTGTGCATTTTAACACCAAAGATCACATTTTCATCAGTTTTTTTTATGCACTGTATGGTTATAGCTCCTCAACTATAACATGATAACCAGAACAAGATCTACTTTATAATGGATCTGTTCTTGTAAGGCCAATATTTAAATTAGCTACGGTAATTTAACAAACACTCTATTCGCCATGGCTGCTCGCACACAGCGCATGCACATGTTCAGAAATGCACATAATAAAAACATTGTGCTCCCATGCTAATTTGCATGGAGCGCATGAAAAATACATTTTTTGGGGGAAATTGTACCAGACTTTACCAATCTAACTGAATATCCCCTTAAATGTTCCATTGTGGAAATAGATATCTGTAATTTAATAGGAACTATCTTGAGGATATAGGATCATGAAACAATGAGAATTGTTAACTGAACATTATAGATTCCTAATGGCTGGAAATAAATAAAAAAAAATAAAAAAAGTAAATTAGCGCTTAGATGCAAAACGTGCTCAAAATCAAAGCAATCAATCAGCATGTTTCCCATATATTAACTCATGCTTACCAACTTTGTGTCCCTTTTCGGGGGGGCAGAGCCAGACTGCAATATTGTCAGACCCTGCCCCCAAAACAGGGAAATGCTTGTGATTCTCTAGTACGCAGGAAGGGGTGGGGCTAAATATAATTCTATTTTTTGGGGGGCTTGCCGCCTTCACGCTACTGCAAAGATTTCCCTGATTTTATCCTCAGACAGGATGCAGAAGTGTCACCATTCCACCTCAAGACTGCGGAGGACTACCCAAAAATCTGGAGCCTCATGCAGGATGAAGTATGAGTTTACTGCTAATTTTGAACATAAAAACTAGGGAACAAAATGAGCACTGCAGATTTTAACAGTGCAACTAGAGGTGGACTTTGAACATGCATGGACTGGCCAGACCTTTTACTAGAATACTAACAAATACAAATTAATTTAAAAATACAAATTGGAAAGATGGAAATCCTGCTAAAGCTGCACAGGCTATATGGCTTGTAAAATTCACATTCACAACAAAGGTATATATTGCATTTCAATTTCATATCTTATGGCTGGGACAAAACAAATTGATGTCCAAGTTCCTCATCTGTACACCAGAGGTGGTGGATTCTGGAATGGTTATAGCTTCTCATAGTCTCAAAGTGTAATGTCCAAACAGGGAAATGGCTTGCAGGATTGTGGCTATGACTTAGGAAAATGGGCGGGATGGTTATACAAATGTTTGAAGAGATCAGAATGTATTATACATTTGGGGTTCTCCATATTTTAGTGATAATTTATTTAATTGTAAGGGACAAGATTCATGGCAGCTACAACCAAATATGAGACAAGGGGAATTGTGCTCTATACACTTGCCAATAAAACAAAGCTGCCTGGCAAACTGCAGAAGACGAAACTGACTATTTCACATGGGAATCAGATTCACGGAGCTGTAAGACACTTTTCTGCGCAACAGGTAACTTTAATAGACTACTTATTGGCTTTTATATGGTGCTGACTCAAGCAGAAAGCAATAACTTCAGACAGGGGGGATGTATAGAGCAAAAACACACACATCAGGAAGCACTTTTCTTCTCAGGGAATTGCAAATGTTTGGGGATGCCTACTGGGCATAATGAATGAGGCCAAAAAACTGAAGGTAATTCAGGAATTAATTAGATTCTTTCCTAGAGGGGAAGCATTAAAACTCAAGGGCAAGTTTAATCACTTAGATTGACCCTGTGCTCCTTCACAAATAATGAGATTGTCTCAAGTTCAGGACTTCTTGACAAAATGATCAGTGTCAAATGATCTCTGGCTATACCACCAGCATGCAATGCATTCAAGGTGCTTCAATGCCTTCAGAACACATGTTGAACATTACATTTACCAGCTGAAACAAAATACCCCTTATAAACGTGTATACTACTCTTCAGTAGTTCATCATACACAGGAGATCACAGTAACTGACCAGGAGTTTTACACAGTTATAATAGTAATTATATATATATATATATATATATATATATATATATATATATATATATATATATATTTTTTTTTTATTATTATACTAATAAAAAACAATCTATATTATATATATATATATATATATATATGTGTATACATACACATATATATATATATATGTGTGTATACATACACACATTTTTTGCAACATTATATCTTCAGAAAAATACATCACAATACAAAAGAACTGTAATAACGTGAATCCTGCATAGAAAATAAATATTCAAACACATAGTTTTCTTTCATGCCACTTAAGAAACCTTATACTGTACCAGCATGTCTGCACAGCAGATATATATATATATATATATATATATATATATATATCAGAATAGAGGTGCACTCCCGCGGTCTTCACAAAATAAACAGCCAGACACTGGTAAGGTGCTAACGTTTCGGGGTGTGATCCCCTTTATCAAAGCAAAAATACGTATTTTTGCTTTGATAAAGGGGATCACACCCCGAAAAGTTAGCACCTTACCAGTGTCTGGCTGTTTATTTTGTGAAGACCGCGGGAGTGCACCTCTATTCTGCTCTATTATCTACTTCATTGAGTGAGCACCCCGGCTGTTGGACCTCGGAAGGACTTGGAGTGCCGGTCCCTACACTGCTATATATATATATATATATATATATGTCAGGGTCATTTATCAGGTCCAGCATGGAGACAGGCCACTGAATGCACTTTGGGCAAACACAGAATAACTAGTATTGGGATGATGACATTCAATATCATCACTAAGGGTTTGTACACAAAAATGTGCTTTAAAAGCAGAGACAAACCTTTGTCCTTGTTTTAACAGAGGGTTAGGCTCACTTTCACTAAGGTGCCTGAAAGTCTCCCTGCAGCTGAGGGTGCTATGCCATTAATGAACTTATACAGCAAATACACTAGCATTAATGATTCCGAAGACTGGGGGCAACATCAAAGTGGCTCATCAACAAGTATGTGGGAACATGTACATTCCCTTACATTATATATGGCACTATTGGTAACACATAAAAGTATAATGTATAAGAAGTGTTTGGGTAAGAAGAATGGAAAAAATGGGTTTCACTTACATTATTATGCTTTAGATATACACAGAGTTACACAAATGTGCCATGGTTCTTGCAGTAGGGGTGCCAGCAGTCATAAATGGCAGAAGCCTAAGGCAAGACCTTGTTTTATGAGTAGCTGCCCATTAAGAGTCTGTTTTAAAGGCCCTTTAAAAATGTTACCTAGTATCTTTATGTTCAAATAACACAGTTTGTATATACTGGACTTGCACCCTTACCTTTCTGACAATCCCACCTGAAAGTGCAGCAGTGGCATATATGTAATGAGTACAGGCTGTGGGGTGCACAGGGCCTGTGTACCCTGCATGCAGGAGAGAGGAACTTGTGTCTTTGTGGAAACCCCCTGCAGGATCCCCATTCGTGCCTCTGCAGTGCAATCTGACAGCAGGAATGATGGCAGCGGCACAGCAGGTAGCATAGACTCTGGAAAGTTGCTCTGTTGTGAATGCACCATCTTTCTATATAGATTGCTGACAGCGTGACACTGAGGGAAACGGGGATGGTTTGAGAACTAAAAGTGGCCTCACGTGAGCAGCACCAAATCATATGTAGGTGGAACAAACACTAAAATAGGCAGAATACTTCATCACTATTCCTGGGTGGAAGCAGTTGGTTTCAATGTGCTTGCCAGTTTAGGCCCTCAAGACTGTTAAGCTGCTGTGACAAACCACAAACCTCCACATTTTAAATAGTACATAACCCCCCCAGTGAGGCTGAACATAGACCCCAAGACCTCCATCATGCATCCATATCATAAATATAGCCACTCCTCCCCCAGTGGAGCCCAGAAACACCCCAATAATGATTACACCCCAGGTAGCACCCACTCCTGTCCCTTTAACAGACATCACAATGAATATTGATGAGTATTTGAATTGTCCAGTAGTCTGGCAAATGTTGTGTGTGTGTGTGGGAGACAGAAGGGGGAAGGAGACACTACACTGGGCAGGGCCAGATCACACAAATAAGTGACTGGTGATAAGTGGCCTCACAGGTGCAATCTGCCCTTGGAGGGTAGCTATACCAAGCTTTCATACCCCTCCCACCATTTCACTTGCGATAACACATTATGAACATACCGTAAGAAACAACATGTAGTATACTAAATACGTAATCTGACTAACCCAGGGGACACAAAATGAACCAAAACGCATCCAAGCATTCACGCAAGCACTGCAACAGTATAACAGTAAGATGGTTTTTATGATCTAACATATCATCCAGAACAGTGTACAGTATGGGTGTAATACTGCAAAATGGTTTAACAATATCTTCCAGAAAACCATTACTTTGCAGCAGGGTCCCTGTACATATTGTGCTGGAGTCTCTACTGTAAATCTAAAAGCAATTCCCTACCAAAACTGTACTTACAAATGATGTCATTAAACTAAATGTTTATATGCAAAGTTGTATACAGTAATGGTGTGTACACACAGTGAGATTCCTTTGCTATTTGACTTGCTATACAATATTTGCCAACTCATGTGTTATTTACATACAATTCATGCTATCTGCATTAGATTTCCACTATATAGTCATTGCTGCCCTGGCTATCTGTGTTTTGATTTGTGGTGTCCCGGGAGCACCCATCGGGATTCGCAAGGTAAAAAACCTGTGCGATCTGCATGCGATTTTGACAATATAGTCAAAATCTCATGCTTGATTGAACAGTGTGTACACACCTTGAGTTTTAAAAAACCCCATCACAAATGATTTGATCCCAGCTCTAACCAGCAGATAAATGAAATATTAAAATGTTGTGCTAAAAACTTTACTTTACAGTGGTGTTAGGAAACGTTCTTAATTAAGGAAGGCTCTGTGCCAAGATTCTATAATAGATTGTTATAAACTATCCAATGCACAATCTTAGCCTAATACCCCACAGTAATGCTTATGGGCTGTCCGCTCTGCAGAGAACTACTGTAGGTAACTATTTTCCTAAGGTTACTGTAAAGATTACAGCTTCTTTTCTACATTAAGACGCCACGTAGGGTGGTGGTTCCTGGCTGGTGGATTAGGATTCTACTTACGGCAAGAAATCCTTAGAGTGCTGCTTTACTCTTAAATTCTCTCAATGTGCCAGGTATTACACACAACCAATTTGTATGCATTCTATGCAAACACATTCATGTTTATTGTAATGTATGGGTGTATTCATAGCCCCCAGCTGTTCCTAATTTACGGAGACAAAAAAAAAATTGTCAATCTGAACCTATTACAGAGTTGTTACACTGGCTTTTATTAAGTGTAACTATCTTTATTCCTTCCTCCAGTTTTATACACTGTAAGTATCATTTATTAGATTTGAATGCAATAGAATGCGTATGCAATGCATATCAATTACGTGTCCAGGTGAATTAGACAAATAAAAAAGCTCTTTAAAAATACACATTATTTATATATATATATATATATATATATATATATATATATATATATATAAATACAGATGCATCCTCATACATCTAGCTACATCTATCTTTTAAACAACATGCAGAGCAGGATGCCTGTGATGGTGATGACCATGTTAACATATGCTGTAACAGAAGGACAGCTGTGGGAGAACCAGTCTCATACAGAGAGTCTCTTCATTTTACTTACTAGTGTGTTAGGAGGCATCTGGATCAGCATGATCTATACTATCTTAAGTCCATGACTTAATGAGGAACAGTGTGACCTACTGTAGTGGTTGATAACCGCTTTGTTTTCAAATGCATAATAATGTTATACCCATTAGACCTAGACACTATTGGC